>NC_054882.1:390634-633134 GCF_018320785.1 Cheilinus undulatus
GTGTCTCAGGGAAATGCCGCAAGGCTCGGCTGTGCCGTTCTCGGCGTTTCTGAGCCGGAGATCATCTGGATGAAAGACGGAGAGAAACTCTACAGCACGGACCAGATGTTCATCACGCTGGGAGAGTCGCACTGGGAGACCTTCTACAGGTACGTCAGTCAATTTATAATCAATAATCAATGACCAGATGTTCATCACGCTGGGAGAACCTTGATCTGTCTGTTCTTTTATCCAATTATACATCTATCAATATATTTATGGATTAAACTATCAAATATCTGATCAATCAGCTCATTAATCAAAGTCAGAAGTATTAACAGGAACTTCATAAAAAAAGACAAGCAGCAGTTTTCACAATAAAAGTCTTCTGACTTTGTAATAATTCATAGCTGCCATCTTTTTAAATTCATGTTTGTTTAAATGAAAATTGATGATAAAAGGATAAACAGAGGAATAAATGTAATAACTTTGGCTGTTTTATCAGATAAAAAATCAATTACTGCCTCCATAAATGATGTGTGTAATTTCTCTGAAATATTCATAAAACATCACTGTGATGAAATCATCAAGTCAGGGGCTCAGGATCCTGCTAAAGAGATGACTACCATCAAAATAAAAGCCTCCATGTCTGACAAACTCCCCTGTGACCCTGTAAAACCCGTTTCTGAGCTGCAGGTCAGGACATGTTGAGTAAGGGCAAACCCTCAAACACAGGCAGAGAACTCCTAAAGAACTTCCCGTATCTTTCTCTCCTCCACGTTTACTGTCCAGAACCCTCAAACACAGGCAGAGAACTCCTAAAGAACCTCCCGTATCTTTCTCTCCTCCACGTTTACTGTCCAGAACCCTCAAACACAGGCAGAGAACTCCTAAAGAACCTCCCGTATCCTTCTCTCCTCCACGTTTACTGTCCAGAACCCTCAAACACAGGCAGAGAACTCCTAAAGACCATCACGTATCTTTCTCTCCTCCACGCTTTACTGTCCAGAACCTCAAACACAGGCAGAGAACTCCTAAAGAAGCTCCGGTATCCTTCTCTCCTCCACGTATACTTTCCAGAACCCTCAAACACAGGCAGAGAACTCCTAAAGAACCTCCCGTATCCTTCTCTCCTCCACGTTTACTGTCCAGAACCCTCAAACACAGGCAGAGAACTCCTAAAGAACCTCCCGTATCTTTCTCTCCTCCACGTTTACTGTCCAGAACCCTCAAACACAGGCAGAGAACTCCTAAAGAACCTCCCGTATCTTTCTCTCCTCCACGTTTACTGTCCAGAACCCTCAAACACAGGCAGAGAACTCCTAAAGAACCTCCCGTATCTTTCTCTCCTCCACGTTTACTGTCCAGAACCCTCAAACACAGGCAGAGAACTCCTAAAGAACCTCCCGTATCCTTCTCTCCTCCACGTTTACTGTCCAGAACCCTACTGTTCTGTGGATAAGGATTAGGGTACTAACATTCTGTGCTAGGATTTGATCATTCTGTAAAAGATTTCTAATGTTCTGTGCCAGGGTTGGGGTTTTAGGGATTGAATTTTGTTTGCTATTGTTCAGATGCTCAGCTGAAGGGCTGTAACATTCTGTTCTTAGGGTTTCTAATAGTCCTTTATGGTTTTTATGTTCTGTCTAAGGCTTCTGATGTTTTTTATTAGACTTCTAATATTCTACAGTTGCAAACCAACGTTATTAGCCAAGATTCAAATGTGCTTTACTAGTTCTAATGGTTTCTAGAGGGTTCTTATCTTTTATAGTAGTGTTCTAATGTTCTGTGCTAGTTTTCAAATAGTCTGCTTCAAGTTCTATAGTTTTGTGATGGTGTCAGGGGTCCTATATAAAAGTTTTAATATTCTACATGAGAGTTCTAATGTTCTGTGATAGTGTCAGATGTTCTGATTAAAAGTTTTGTTTCAAATCAGTGTTCTAATGTTCTTTAATAGGGGAATCATATTCTGTAACAGTGTTTTAATGTTCTGTAATAAAGTACTCATGTTTTTTATCTGTTTTTAATGTTCCGTGCTAGTGTTATAACGTTCTAATGTTATGTGTTAGTGTTCTAATGTTTTGTGTCAGCTTTCTGACTTTCTCTGTTAGTGTTCTAATGTTCTTTGTAAGTTTTCTTACCCCTGTGTTACTTTTCCAATGTTCTGTTTCAATTTTGTAATGTTCTGTGTTACTCTTCTAACGTATTGTTTTAGTGTCTTATGTTCAATCATTGTATTCTAACATTTTGTGCTAGTGTTCTCAAGTTCTGTTTTACCATTCCAGTGTGCGGTCTGTGCAGCAGCATGATGCTGGTCAGTACTGGTGTGATGTCGAGTCTCATGGCCAAACATTTTCATCTGAACGAGCCTGGATCACTGTGGAAGGTAAAGACCCTGAACACAACACCTGTTTGATCGTCAGTGAATGCATCACACATTAGAAACCAGATAGACAACCCTGGAACCCTCCTGACAGAACATAAGGTTTTTATGTTCTGTGCTACGGTTCCAGTGTTCTATATGTGGGTCTTAAACATTAGAACAATAACACAGAATGTCAGAACCCTAATAGAAAACCATCAGAACTATTGCACAGAACACAAGAACCTTAATGGAAACCATTAGAACCATAGCCCAGATCATAAGAACCTTAATAGAAACCATTAGAACCAAAGCCCAGATCATAAGAACCTTTATAGAAACCATTAGAACCAAAGCCCAGATCATAAGAACCTTAATAGAAACCATTAGAACCATAGCCCAGATCATGAGAACCTTAATAGAAACCATTTGAACCATAACCCAGATCATGAGAACCTTAATAGAAACCATTAGAACCATAGCCCAGATCATAAGAACATCTCTCAAAACCATTAGAACCATAGCCCAGATCATAAGAACATTTCTAGAAACCATTAGAACCATAGCCCAGATCATAAGAACATTTCTAGAAACCATTAGAACCATAGCCCAGATCATAAGAACATTTCTCGAAACCATTAGAACCAAAGCCCAGATCATAAGAACCTTAATAGAAACCATTAGAACCATAGCCCAGATCATAAGAACCTTAATAGAAACCATTAGAACCATAACCCAGATCATGAGAACCTTAATAGAAACCATTAGAACCATAGCCCAGATCATAAGAACATTTCTAGAAACCATTAGAACTGCATGGGGCTTGCTCTTCTCTCAAGTCTGCAGGATCATGAGTGATGGTTTCGATAAATTTGGCCGAGTAATCAGTGGGTTCCTAACTTTAACTTACCTCCATCGCCCTGGGACGGAGAACAAGATCTGTCCGCTCACCCGGCAGCCGTTCCTCAGAGTCTGGGTCAGAAAAGTCTGTCTCTGAAGTGTCGTCGCTGTACGTATCAAGCGGATGCCTTATTTCTCCAACGTATGGGAGAGACCTCGCCGCATTCTTTAGCCTCTTGGCCGGCCAAGGCAGATGAATGAACGCGCTGATGCCTGGACTCTCTGTCGTTAAGTTCAGTGTCGGTTTCAGTGAGTAAGCGATTTCTCAGGCAAAGGTTTAAAGTTTCCTCCAGCGTCTATTTTAGAACTTTTAGCTTAGATGACCTCCGTAAAGATCACTCTGCTCTTTGACCCCAGGGTCTCCACCTCTGATCTCTGTAGCTTTGATCTACCGTCTCTTCCGTGTTCCGACTACGTATCCCAGAAGACCCAAAATAGAGCATGGGACCATAGAGAGCGTGAGAGCGCCCCCTTGTGCCAGCTGCCGAAAAAACACTTTGACATATATATACGTCAGTGGCACTCAATGAGTTAATAGAAACCATTAGAACCATAGCCCAGAACGTTTCAACCTTAACAGAAATAGTTAGATCCAGATATCTAGCATTTACAGCTCTATAAAGGCGAACATTACTGGGCTAGTACAGAACACTAGAACCCTAACATTAACAGAGAGCCTCATCCTCCTCTCCTCCTGCAGGAGTTCCTCACTTTGTGGAGGAACCTCAGGATGTGGCAACGCTCCCTAACGCTCCCTTTAACCTGACGTGTGCAGCAGTTGGCCCCCCAGAGCCTGTGGAGGTGGTGTGGTGGTTGGGCGGAGTCCAGGAGGGAGAGCCCCGCCCGTCCCCCTCAGTGCTTCACGTAACAGGTGAGATTCCTGTATATGTTTCTATACGTTTCATATCTGTCACTTTCTGTATCAGTGAACAATAGAACAGCCGTAGAACCCCAGACTGGGTTCTTTATTCATTTATTGGTTTAGTTTGTTTGTTTGTTTATTCGTTCATTTCTCTATTTAGTGTTATCCACCATAAACAGCAGAGCTTTTATTCAGGATCCCCTCTGTCTCCATATCTACTCCTATCAGCTAACACGTCACACCTGACTCTTCCAATATGGCGATGAGGCTTACTTCACCTTTAAATAGAACTGGTAAAGGGGCGGGGTCATAGACAGGAAAAGCTTGTTGGTCATGTGGTAAACTCATCACTCCTTTTGGTCCTGTACATGGCTAAAACCTGAAGGGTTCTGAAAACGTGTCAAGCATGTCTCAGCTCTCATTAAACCTGACTGATGTCCAAAATCCAGATCAAATCTGGACCAAAAATGCACAGAGTTTCAGACTCACCACTGTACCCAGCACCAGAGGAAATCTGGACCAGGCTGACAATAGTCCCTGGGTTTATCAAAGGACAGGGAGTAGTAATCTCAAAGTTTATTTACAGTAAATGGTTCATGCTCAGAGAGTGTGATTGTTAACATTGGGAATGCACGTCTACCGGACCAAACAAAGATCCAGGTCTTTAGGGACCCCCTTGGATGCTGCTGTTGAATCTGTGTCTGTGAATGGTGAGAGTGTGGAAGCTCACTGACTGTGAGGCTGAGATCAGCCACAGGCTTGGACTGGTTATGAGTTCCCTGAGACAGCGTGGCATTCCCGGTAACTAAGCATGTGAACTAAAGTCAGAGTCTTTGGGTCCTTGGTCCTCCCGGTCTTACTATACTCCTGTGAGGCCTGGACGTTGAATGATGAACAGAGGCGTGGACTGGACTTCTTTGTGATGACTTCTCTCTGGTTCATGTTTGGGTGTTGTTGTTGGACCGCGTGTCTAATTTTGACATGATCAGGAGAACAGGGATAGGAAGGATCAGCTGATAGATACGGGAATGGCAGCTGAGCTTTCCTAGGTCTGATCCAGTTTACAGCATACTGGGTGTCCAGGACCTGGAAGGCTGGCCCAGACCACCATGGGTGACTATGAGCATTATTGAAGGATCTGGGAGGATACCTGGAAAGATGGGGCATGGTCCTGGAGCAGGTGTAGACCATTGGGGGTGGGGGGCACGTAAAGTGCAGGAACCTAGGGCCCTGATGTGTTCTGGTTCTAAGGACTCAACAGCTGAAAGGTTCTGACCAGGTGCATCATGGGAACTGTATTGTTTATCTTTAAGCAACTATTCATGAATTATTCATTCTTAACTAATAATTAGCTTTAAACCTTTAAATAATGACGTTTGTTCAAATAAAAGATTTATGTTTGTTATTAAAACATTTTTGCTCAAATTATTAATAATAAAATAATACTAAAAAACAGTAAAAGTATAATTAACAGTTTTTTTTAATTGTAACAACTCTCTTCCTGTCTCCAGGTGTAAACGCCAGTTTGAAGTTTTATTGTGAAGCCAAAAATGCCAGAGGAATCTCAGTGTCCCGGACAGGAAGTGTAAACATCAAAGGTAATCAATGATTTACTATTGAAAATACTCGTATTAATTTGATCATTATTCATTTCAAACTTATTAGTATTGATATTTTATTAGTATTACTATAACACTAATCTAAAGAAATGAGACAGTTAATGCAGTACTTAAAGCATTGGTAGTAATGCTAATGTTAGCTTAGCCTTGGTAATGATGCTATTGTCAGCGTAACATTGGTAGTATTGAGAATGTTATAGTAGCATTTGTAGTAATGCTAATGTTAGCATAGCCATGGTAGTAATGCTAATAGTTGCATGGCAACATTAGCATTTGACAAAATGTTAAGTGACTTATCTGTGACCTGTGATTGGCTATAAAGTTCTTTGGGTGGGGCTCTCCGTCTCTCAGTGTTACCAGCGCCCCCCGTTGAGCTCCAGGTACTAAGGATTGGCTATGACAACGTCACGTTGGCATGGAAACCAGGATTCACAGGATACTCTAAACTCTCTACCTGCATTGTCCAGGTAACTTTTTTTTAAGCCCCACCCACTAATCACTAATGGCAGCCTGATGCTCTGAGACAGTCTGACTGTAAATCTTGGATCTCAGACCTCAGTACTGAAACCTTAGACCTGAAACATAAGATATCAGACCTTAGACCTAAAACCTCAGACCTTAGACCTGAAACCTTAGACATCAGACCTTAGACCTGAAACCTCAGACCTTAGACATGAAACCTTAGACATCAGACCTAAGACCCGAAACCTCAGACCATAGACCTGAAACCTTAGACATCAGACCTTAGACATGAAACCTCAGACCTTAGACATGAAACCTTAGACATCAGACCTTAGACCTGAAACCTCAGACCTTAGACCTGAAACCTCAGACCTTAGACATGAAACCTTAGACATGAAACCTCAGACCTTAGACATGAAACCTTAGACATCAGACCTAAGACCTGAAACCTCAGACCTTAGACCTGAAACCTTAGACATCAGACCTAAGACCTGAAACCTCAGACCTTAGACCTGAAACCTCAGACCTTAGACATGAAACCTTAGACATGAAACCTCAGACCTTAGACATGAAACCTTAGACATCAAACCTAAGACCTGAAACCTCAGACCTTAGACCTGAAACCTTAGACATCAGACCTAAGACCTGAAACCTCAGACCTTAGACATGAAACCTTAGACATCAGACCTAAGACCTTAGACCTGAAACCTCAGACCTTAGACATGAAACCTTAGACATCAGACCTTAGATCTGAAACCTCAGACCTTAGATATGAAACCTTAGACATCAGACCTAAGACCTTAGACATGAAACCTCAGACCTTAGACCTGAAACCTCAGACCTTAGACATGAAACCTTAGACATCAGACCTAAGACCTTAGACATGAAACCTCAGACCTTAGACCTGAAACCTCAGACCTTAGACATGAAACCTTAGACCTGAAACCTCAGACCTTAGACATGAAACCTTAGACATCAGACCTAAGACCTGAAACCTCAGACCTTAGACCTGAAACCTTAGACATCAGACCTAAGACCTGAAACCTCAGACCTTAGACATGAAACCTTAGACATCAGACCTAAGACCTTAGACCTGAAACCTCAGACCTTAGACATGAAACCTTAGACATGAAACCTCAGACCTTAGACATGAAACCTTAGACATCAAACCTAAGACCTGAAACCTCAGACCTTAGACCTGAAACCTTAGACATCAGACCTAAGACCTGAAACCTCAGACCTTAGACATGAAACCTTAGACATCAGACCTAAGACCTTAGACCTGAAACCTCAGACCTTAGACATGAAACCTTAGACATCAGACCTTAGATCTGAAACCTCAGACCTTAGACATGAAACCTTAGACATCAGACCTAAGACCTTAGACATGAAACCTCAGACCTTAGACCTGAAACCTCAGACCTTAGACATGAAACCTTAGACATCAGACCTAAGACCTTAGACCTGAAACCTCAGACCTAAGACATGAAACCTTAGACATGAAACCTTAGACCTGAAACCTCAGACCTTAGACATGAAACCTTAGACATCAGACCTAAGACCTGAAACCTCAGACCTTAGACCTGAAACCTTAGACATCAGACCTAAGACCTGAAACCTCAGACCTTAGACATGAAACCTTAGACATCAGACCTTAGACCTGAAACCTCAGACCTTAGACATGAAACCTTAGACATCAGACCTTAGATCTGAAACCTCAGACCTTAGACATGAAACCTTAGACATCAGACCTTAGACCTGAAACCTCAGACCTTAGACATGAAACCTTAGACATCAGACCTTAGACCTAAACCTCAGACCTTAGACCTGAAACCTTAGACATTAGACCTTAGACCTGAAACCTTAGACCTCAGACCTAAAACCTTAGACTTTAGACATCAAACCTTAGACCTGAAACCTTAGACATCAGACCTGAAACCTTAGACCTTAGACCTAAAACCTGAAACATTAGACATCAGACCTTAGACCTGAAACCTTAGACCTCAGACCTCAGACCTAAAACCTTAGACTTTAGACATCAGACTGTAGACCTGATACCTTAGACCTTAGACCTAAAACCTTTGATGATCTTAAACCTTAGACCCTGATCCATAGATCTTAGAGTCCGCCTATGACAGAATGGAAATACATGCTAAGACTTTCAAAATAAACTCAGATTAAATTTATACCCCCCCCCCCCCAGGTGTCTCAGCGCTCAGCCAGGAGGTGGGACCTCCCTCAGAGGGAGGTTGTGGTCCCTCCTCACCTTCTGGTCTTGTCTGGTCTGAGGAGTCACAGTAACTACAGCGTCAGAGTTTCCTGTGTCAACCAGGTAGGGGCGTCACCTTTCTCTCCATGGCTGCACCTGCAGACACTGGAGTCAGGTGAGTTTTCACACAACATTATGATGTCACTTCCTTTAAGCCTTAGGTAGCAGTTAGCCTCAGATCTGTTTAGCCCCAGATGTTCTTTTTTTTTTTTTTTAAGGTTTTATTTTTGGGCATTTTGTGCCTTTATTTGATAGAGGGGAGGACAGTGGATAGAGTCGGAAACAGGGAAGAGACCGGGGAGAGACATGCGGTAAAGGGCCTCAGGCTGGATTCGAACCTGGGCTGCCCACGTACATGGGGCACCCGCTTTATCCATTCTGCCGCCTGCGCCCCAGCCCCAGATGTTTTTTATTGGTCTGTTACCATAGCACCTATCATAGAACACTGACCATCAACATCTGTCCATTGGAACAGATGTTGTTTCACGGCGGTGTCAGTGAAGCTACAATAGCAATATACCTTTACAGGCAGAGGCTACTTCCTGTTGGCATTTACTGTGGCATCTTAACCACAGACACTACTTCCTGTTGGCGTTTACTTTGGCATCATAACCACAGACGCTACTTCCTGTTGGCATTTACCTTGGCATCTTAACCTCAGACACTACTTCTTGTTGCAGTTAACTTCGGTATCATAACCATTGTAAATAATAATTACGTATAATTATGTAACATTACGACACATGAACCAAATACTCAGAGCTTTTTCTTGAGTGAACCACTGGGCGGAGTGACACAATGCAGCAGCCATGCCTGGAGTGTAGTTCTGGCTTTGCGTTTAGCTTTAAAACATCTCCGTCTTGTAATGTTCCATGATTACTTCATAGTGTGGTGAATGTGCAGGTCACAACTTGTCCACGAGAGTGTTTTGGAGTTGTTGGATTGTGTATTTGATGAGTTTGATGAGGGAAAGCAAAAATTCCATCTGCTGAAATAGCGTTCGCGGTGCAGCTGGTTTAACGGTCCCCCCAGATCTTGAAACAGCTTGCACTGACAACCAAAGGAAACGGACCTATTACTAAGACTCTAGGGATTATGGCAATGGGTGAATTTGCCAAAATGTTGAAGTATCCCTTTAACTTCGGCATCATACCTCTAACCCTATCATAATAATATAATATAATAATAACAAACTTTATTTGTATAGCACCTTTAAAAACAGAGGTTTGCTTTGACAATAAGCAGAATCCCAATTACAAAGCATCAAACACAAACAGCAAAACATCACAAGAAAGACAAAACCTCACCAACAGAAGAACCCATGAAAAACTCAGCCAGCAATGAAACTCTAACATCATAAAAAACTAGCAGAACATTCTAAACATGAAAATGGTGTCAGTTTAGAAAGACGTCATAACAACCCAGATATGTAAGATTCTGTGATAAAATGAAGACCAAGACTAAAAACCCAGAATAACCTAGACCAATCCAGGCAACACAGGAACCAACTACATAAAGAGACCTAAGGTCCAGAAATGTAAAAGCTTTTAAAATATTAAGAAGAGACAGAAAGGAATATAAATAAAAATGGTAAGGAGGATAATAAAAACAATTAAAATGTGTTGCAATTAATAAGTCAGCATACAAAAATTAAAATTCTAGACAGTAAAAGATTTTAATCATAATCATAGATAATGATAATAGTCTGGTAAAACCAATATAGCAATAAAAAAGAGGGAGACACAATAAAAGCAGTAAAAGAAAGGGGGGCTCTAAAAACCAAGTAAGAGAAGTAGAGATATCACATAACAATCAATAAGCATGAAATACAACACTGAGAAAAGCAGATACAGGGGCTTTAAGGTCAGATTTGACAGAGAGGTAGATCCAAGAGAGAAAAATGATAAAAGACGGGAGACATTAAAAGACAGAGGGCTCCTCAGGCAGGTCATTCCAAAGTCGAGGCGCCCTGACAGAGAAAGCCCTGTCACCTTTAGTCTTAAGCCTCAACCTTGGAACTACCAGGAGGCCCCTGCCCGAGGATCTAAGGCTGCAGCCTGGCTCGCAGGGGGTTAAAAGTTCTGTTAGGTAGTTTGGAGCCAGGCCCTTCAGTGATTTAAAAGTGATAAGTAAAATCTTAAAATCAATTCTAAAACTTACAGGGAGCCAGTATAGGGATGCTCAAATGGGGGTAATGTGATGCCATCTGTTAAAACCAGTTAGAAGCCTAGCTGCTGCGTTCTGAACTAACAGAAGGCGAGAGAGGCATTTTTGATAACCACTGACGCTACTTCCTGTTGGTATTTACTGTGGTATCGTAACCACAGATGCTACCTCCCATGGGTGTTTACTGTGGCTTCGTAACCATAGATGATACCTCCCGTTGGCGTTTACTGTGGCATCGTAACCACATATGCTACCTCCCGTTGGCGTTTACTGTGGCATCGTAACCACATATGCTACCTCCCGTTGGCGTTTACTGTGGCATCGTAACCACATATGCTACCTCCCGTTGGCGTTTACTGTGGCATCGTAACCACATATGCTACTTCCTGTTGTTGTTTACTATGGCATCATAACCACATATGCTACCTCCCGCTGGCGTTTACTGTGGCATTGTAACCACATATGCTACTTCCTGTTGTTGTTTACTATGGCATCGTAACCACATATGCTACCTCCCGTGGGTGTTTACTGTCGTATCATAACCACATATGCTACCTCCCGTTGGCGTTTACTGTGGCATCGTAACCACATATGCTACCTCCCGTTGGTGTTTACTGTGGCATCATAACCACATATGCTACCTCCCGTTGGCGTTTACTGCGGCATCGTAACCACATATGCTACTTCCTGTTGTTGTTTACTGTGGCATCATAACCACATATGCTACCTCCCGTGGGTGTTTACTGTCATATCGTAACCACAGATGCTACCTCCTGTTGGTGTTTACTGTGGCATCGTAACCACAGATGCTACCTCCTGCTGGTGTTTACTGTGGCATCGTAACCACAGATGCTACCTCCTGTTGGTGTTTACTGTGGCATCGTAACCACAGATGCTACCTCCTGTTGGTGTTTACTGTGACATCGTAACCACAGATGCTACCTCCCGTGGGTGTTTACTGTCGTATCGTAACCACAGATGCTACCTCCTGTTGGTGTTTACTGTGACATCGTAACCACAGATGCTACCTCCTGTTGGTGTTTACATCGTGGTTTAACAGCAGCTGTAAAAATCAGTCAATCAGACTCTCAGAAGTATGTTGTTCTGTATTAACCTCCTGCTTATGTCAGAGTTTAAAGCACTTCAGTCACTTTGAATATCATTAATACTTTGTTAACTAGCAGTTCTGAGGGACGCTCTGGGTTTAGGAATAAGGGTCTGCTGGTTAGGGTCTGGGTCAGGGCTCAGGTTCTGGGTTAAGGGATCAGGGTCTGCTGGTTAGGGTCTGGGTCAGGGCTCAGGGTTTGGGTTTAGGGGTTAGGGTCTGCTGGTTAGGGTCTGGGTCAGGGCTCAGGTTCTGGGTTAAGGGATCAGGGTCTGCTGGTTAGGGTCTGGGTCAGGGCTCAGGGTTTGGGTTTAGGGGTTAGGGTCTGCTGGTTAGGGTCTGGGTTTAGGAATAAGGGTCTTTTTGTTAGGGTCTGGGTTTAGGGGTTAGGGTCTGCTGGTTAGGGTCTGGGTTTAGGAATAAGGGTCTTTTTGTTAGGGTCTGGGTTTAGGGGTTAGGGTCTATTGGTTAGGGTCTGGGTTTAGGAGTAAGGGTCTATTGGTTAGGGTCTGGGTTTAGGGGTAAGGGTCTTTTTGTTAGGGTCTGGGTTTAGGGGTAAGGGTCCATTGGTTAGGGTCTGGGTTTAGGGGTAAGGGCCTTTTTGTTAGGGTCTGGGTTAGGGATCACCGTCTGGGTTAGCCATAACCATAGATATTGGTTTACAGATAAATCCGAGAGTGGCTGTGTTTGGATCAGGTTTTGGTTGTCTGACTCCCATCCCCTCCTGTTTGTGGTTTTCCACTCAGACTGTTTTATCTGTAAACACCAGACCTGCTGATAGGGGACTGGCGGATTCCGCTCAGACCACAAACCAGAACCAGAAGACTCTAGGGCTGAAAATCCTGTAGAGAGACTGATAAAGGGGTCGATCAGAGAGCTGCTGCTGCGTCTGCTCCAGTTGGAGCGTCTCCAGCAGATCTCAGTCCCCTCCGTACAATCAGCCTTTGTTTCAGTCACTGTGGAGACTCAGCAGCGTCCCCCGTAGGCCAGACGCTGAACTCTGACCTCAATTAGATTTTAAATCCAGAGGAAGAAACCACAGATCAAAAATGATTTTGATGATAATGGCAATAATGAAATAAAATGATGATGATGATAATACTTCTATTACTACTACTACCTATAATAATAATGATTGTTATAATAGCAGTATAATGAATACTTAAACCAAACACACACACACACAAACACACACACTCTAACCACCCTCTGACTGTGATGTCACAGGAACACCCTCTACAGTGGAGCATCAGTGTTTAGCATTAACACAGTTAGCATTCAAAGCAGTAGTACTTTAACATTATGTGTGCTGTGATTGGTGGAGCTGACAGCCAATCATGTAGCAGCTGATGGTGTTCTGTGTTGTTCAGTTCCATCATCTGCTCCAAGGAACCTCACGTTCTCACTGACAGAGAACCAGCTGACCCTGAGGTGGGCGGAGCTTCAGGAGGAGGAGCTCCAGGGGAGGCTACTGGCCTATAAGGTGCAATGGATTCTGGGAGGAGAAGCACAGGTGAGTCAGTTACAGGGAAGGTGAGCCAATCACAGATGAGCCAATCACAGAAAAGGTGAGCCAGTCATAGAGCAGGTGAGCCAATCACAGAAAAGGTGAGCCAGTCACAGATGAGCAAATCACTGAGCGGGTGATGCTGACTGAACTCTGTTGGATCTTGTGGTTAAACATTTTTGAAGATGATGTCATCATTTATTGGACTGAGCATGCTCTGGCCCCTCTCCAACCTTCTCCCTCCTCTAGGAGCCGATGCTGTTCAAGGAGTCAGTGGCTCAACTGTCAGGAAGTGGGCGTTTCTTTAACTCCTCCTTCCAGGTGGCGGCGTGTACGGTCGTGGGCTGTGGTCCATGGAGTCGGCCTGTGCTGGTGCTGCCTGAATCAGGTATGAACACCTGTCTTAAGTAATCAATAACATGTTAACAAGGTCTGTGTCTGGATCTGCGATCTGATTGGTTCCTGTTGGCCCCTCAGTTCAGGTCCCCATCCAACGGAGCCACATGTGGGTGGGTCTCCTGCTGGGGCTGCTGGTGGCATCCGTGGTCGGCCTCCTGCTCACCATCCTCGCTCAGCGCCGTGAGAAGGAGACACAGTTCGGGTAAAAACAGAGGTCATGTTTTAGATATTAAAAGGAGCAGTCCACTTAATTCAGAACACTGGTGTCTAAATGTTTCTAATCTACAGAAAATCCAGACTAACTCAGAATATTGGACCCTCTCTCTCTCCGTAGTTCTGTCTAAATGTTTCTAATCTAAAGATAATCCAGACTAACTCAGAATATTGGACCCTCTCTCTCTTCGTAGTTCTGTCTTTAAGTCTCCTGGGGATGAATCTTCTGTTTCCTTCACGGCGGCTCGTTCCTTCAGCCGAAACGTTTCAGATCTTCAGGAGTCGACACGTGAGTCAAACATTCAACTTCAAACTGGTTTACTGACTCTGGTGTTACTGGGTTTGATGGGCCAGCCAACTGGTCTGACCCCACAGAGGATCTCTGAGAGACCCCAGACTCAACAATCCAGATGAGCTGAAGGTTGGGCTTCATAACCCCCCAGCAGGACCACGGGCTGGTTGGTTCCTTGACACCAGCAGAGACACAGTAATTCATGAGAAAGGAGGTCAGACCAAGTACTGAGAGATTAAAGAGGAGGGTTTACCAGGAGGTCCACATCCAGAGTCCATCCTGTTACTGTGGAAGATTTTAGAGACCAGCTTTGACCCTCTCCATACCTCTAGATCTACCTACAACTCAGAGGAGGACATGGACCCAGGCTGATGTGGGCTGTGATCGGCTGTAGACCAGTAAGCCTGCACCAATCAGGTAGACCCAGCTGGTGTTCTGGATGCTGATTGGCTGCTGCAGAAACAGAAGAAGTCAAACTTGTTTCCATAAAATGTGACCAAACTTCAGTCTGTTTACACCAAACAGCTGCCTGCAGCCACAGCTCAGCACACCTGTATTTACCTGAAGGCACTCAGCCAATCAGAATGCTGCCTGATAGAACCACAACACGGCAGGAGAGACAGTAAAGACAGCGCGATCAGAGCGGACCATCAAAACATCAGACACAGCTGACAGAGGGGGGCATGATGGGATGTATGGTCCTGAGAGAGGAAGGAGGCATGATGGGAAGAATATTCCTGCTCTTTAACCCTTTATAAATCAGAGATCCTGTAGTGGGTTATTTCCAATGACAGCTCTTCAGTCCACCCCAGTTCTAGATGATCAGAAAGCTCTGATTCTCAGGGTTCTGACTGTGTGAAGTATCCCAGGATAAAATCACTAGAGCAAACTCTATTAATTACTTCATCAGACTATTTACAATAAAAGTGACCTAGCTCTCCTGTTCTTTCCAGATCAGAGTATTTCATCAAATACAGAAAGAGTACCCTCAATCTCAATCCAGCCACAATTTTAGGTCCAGAAACAGGATTACATCCAGAAAGATCTATGGACCGGTGCTGCTTTTGTTGTTCTCTGGAGTCCACTTTATTTACTGGAATAATGTATTTTTTCTAGTCATTATTATCGATACTTTATAGAGAAATGTATGTTGACCTCTGACCTTACCCTACTGAACCCTTACCGACCAATTAGGATGTTCCTTACTCTGCCTATAGCCTACAACAACCTATGAGGGCCCCACTTTTGTGATGTCATCAGCCCCTGCCATATAAGGACTGGCATGTTGCCAGTAATATGAAAATAGTAAAATTAGTAAATAATGTCTCTAGTAATGTAAATATGAGTGTGGATGATATGTAAATGTTAAATTCATATTTCTATTTTTATTTTTTAATTTCATTAATTAGTCACAAAGTATCAAACAATTCCCTTTAGTTTTATTTATTCCTCTAAACCTGATAGGGATTCTGGACTACAGGATTCCTCTAAGTGTCCTCTTTCCATACAGACCAAGGTGATGTCTGTATGTTGAAGCATTAAGGAGTAGCAGCCTTTTATTGTATTGTAGCTCTAGGGCCATGGTTACCATGAGTCTCTGTTCCAAAATCACCTGGTCTCTTCCTGATAAAAGCTGGCTGTAAATCCTCATTGTATGTTCTAAAGAGTGTATGCATGTGACGCCACTACATACCCTCTCTTGTTCTCATCTTTGAACTCGATCTACCGAAGGCTTCATGCTTCAGTCCAGTTCAGTTTTCCAGCTAATCCCTCCCAGCTACAGTCATCTACAGGCCTCTGTTTCTCTGTAAACATTTGCAGCTACAGTGAGTCTGACAGTTTGAGAAGAAACTTCAGAGTGTTATCTTTCTAAAGACACCTTGGGGAAGCTCGGGCTCCACATGGTTCAAAAACAGTGTTCAGTTTAATCTAGATATGTTTAACCTGGAATTCTAATGGAATAATCTATTTGTGGTTGTCTCCCTCCAGTGGACAGTCTGGGTATCAACAACGACCTGAAGTACAAACTGCAGGACGTCCTGATCCCTGAGAGGCTGCTGACGCTGGGACACATGCTGGGGAAAGGTAACAACAACAACAACAACAACACCTGAGAGGCTGATTTTTGCTTTCACCTGTTATTGTCCAGGTGTTCATGACTGTGTTTCTCTTCCTACCTGTCCAGGTGTTCATGACTGTGTTTCTCCTCCTAGCTGTCCAGGTGTTCATGACTGTGTTTCTCCTCCTAGCTGTCCAGGTGTTCATGACTGTTTCTCCTCCTACCTGTCCAGGTGTTCATGACTGTGTTTCTCCTCCTAGCTGTCCAGGTGTTCATGACTGTGTTTCTCCTCCTAGCTGTCCAGGTGTTCATGACTGTGTTTCTCTTCCTACCTGTCCAGGTGTTCATAACTGTTTCTCCTCCTACCTGTCCAGGTGTTCATGACTGTGTTTCTCCTCCTAGCTGTCCAGGTGTTCATGACTGTTTCTCCTCCTAGCTGTCCAGGTGTTCATGACTGTTTCTCCTCCTAGCTGTCCAGGTGTTCATGACTGTTTCTCCTCCTACCTGTCCAGGTGTTCATGACTGTGTTTCTCCTCCTAGCTGTCCAGGTGTTCATGACTGTGTTTCTCCTCCTACCTGTCCAGGTGTTCATGACTGTTTCTCCTCCTACCTGTCCAGGTGTTCATGACTGTTTCTCCTCCTACCTGTCCAGGTGTTCATGACTGTTTCTCCTCCTACCTGTCCAGGTGTTCATGACTGTTTCTCCTCCTACCTGTCCAGGTGTTCATGACTGTTTCTCCTCCTACCTGTCCAGGTGTTCATTACTGTTTCTCCTCCTACCTGTCCAGGTGTTCATGACTGTGTTTCTCTTCCTACCTGTCCAGGTGTTCATGACTGTGTTTCTCTTCCTACCTGTCCAGGTGTTCATGACTGTGTTTCTCCTTCTTCCTGTCCAGGTGAGTTCGGCTCAGTGAGGGAGGCATTCCTGAAGGCTGAGGACTCGTCTGTCCAGAAGGTGGCAGTCAAAGTGCTGAAATGTGAGTGTCATTGTTCATTTTCTTTGTTGGTGTTTAAATTATGACACAGGAAGTGCAGAGTGATGACATCAGAGAGGACAATGAGCCTTTCTCCTTAATCACTCAAATGCCAGTGTCAAAGTCAGACGTCCCCTACTCCGTCAAAGTCAGACGTCCCCTACGCCATCAAAGTCGGACGTCCCCTACGCCGTCAAAGTCAGATGTCCCCTATGCCGTTAAAGTCGGACGTCCCCTACGCCGTCAAAGTCAGACGTCCCCTACGCCATCAAAGTCGGACGTCCCCCACGCCGTCAAAGTCAGACGTCCCCTACGCGGTCAAAGTCAGATGTAGCTCGTCCTATATGTTAAGGAAGAGGGTTTAAAGACAGCAGCGAGTTGTAGACAAATCTGACCCTCACCGCCACGGCAGGGAGGGTAGATCAGCCTGATGATGTCATTGGAATTTGAGGAATTTGACATAAGGATCAATCATAAATGTTGATCATAGTTAAACATCCAATCACTTTCATTGATTGATTAACTGATCAATAACAATTATACCATCCATCCACAGCTGACATCACCTCGTCATGTGATATCGAGCAGTGTCTGAAGGAGGCGGCCTACATGAAGGACTTCCACCACCCCAATGTTATCCAGCTAATCGGTAACCTTCAAACACCAATCACAGCAGGGGGGTGGGGTCTGGCTGTTTGACTGACAACTCTGTTCCACCAATAGGAGTGAGTCTTCACCGCCGTCCTGGCCAGCGGCTGCCCATACCCATGGTCATTCTCCCATTCATGAAACACGGAGACCTGCACACCTTCCTGCTGCTTTCTCGCCTGGGAGAGAGTCCGTTTGTAAGATACTGCTGTTTTCATTCACGTTTGATTGTTGGTGACTTTGTTGACAGTGCTGCTCCCTGTTTTGGTCAGGACTCTCTTGAAAAACAGATTTTTAATCTCATTTTAAAATCAGCTGCAGCCTGAAGTTTCAGAGACACATTAAACAACCACAGAACGATGTTTTCACAGGTTTCCTAAAGTAAGAAATAGATGAATAAGTAGTTACAGTACAGAGAATCAGCTGATCTAAGGCTTCGTATTCACAAAACCTAAGCCTTAATTTAGTTTTTCATCCAGCACAGATAGACCAGGCTGATGTGAGCCTTCAGGCTCTGCTTTGTGTTCTTAAAATCAGGTCCAGATAAACGTCAGGATTAGTGGGTACACATCAACATCCACAGACTAGGAGACAGTGTGGATCTCTGTCCAGTCCAAGTATCCTGATTTAAGCAGATATTAGTCCGTTTTTCTCCTCACAGAGCAGACTTCTGTGCTTTGCAGCCTGGAGCCCAGCGGTCGTGTCGCATGCTGGCGTGACCTCAGTACAATCCTCTATTGTTGTGTGTAGCGCCACC
Organism: Cheilinus undulatus; assembly: GCF_018320785.1. Lineage (NCBI taxonomy): Eukaryota > Metazoa > Chordata > Actinopteri > Labriformes > Labridae > Cheilinus > Cheilinus undulatus. The sequence continues at coordinate 409,208 of NC_054882.1, forward strand.
TTTTTGGGACAGATAGGTAGGACTTGCACCCCTACGGAAGGGTGCCAAAAAGTGGGACGGTACGAGTCGGTCTTTTGGGACCCTTTCCAGCTTTACATCTATGGAAAAAAAAAAAGTGTGCCATGCCACACCGAACGGAGCCGGACTGCTTGGTGAAAATGACCTACAGGTGGATCATCATGAGTTATCGTGAAGGTTACGATGTCGGGGTTAAAGGGAGAGGCAGGGCTTAATTACTGCAGCTCCATTTCACCAGTACGGAGCTTAGAAATGCAAACGTGGAAAAAACAGAACCTGAGTTTAGGTACAGCAGGAAAAGAAACACTGTCCAAATTTATTCATAGAGAATGAATGACTGAATATATGCATGAGAATTTTATTTCTATGACAAGACCTGTCACATGATGCTCTGTCCCCTCTCTGGTGCTCTGACCCTTACATGATCCAGGATCTATCTACGCACACGCTGCTGCGCTTCATGTTGGACATTGCTCGGGGGATGGAGTATCTGAGCAGCAGGAACATCATCCACCGGGACCTCGCTGCCAGGAACTGCATGTGAGTCCAAGAGACAGCAGGTCATGATTTTAGAGTGTTTTTGCATTGGTCAGATGTTTGGTGCTGTGTCTGGGCCTGGTTCCTCCCACTGCTGGTCTGTGTTCACATTAACGTGGCTCCGTTAGAGAACACTGGTGTATGTACTCAGTCTGATCCAGTAGGGTTAGTAGGTGGTGGTATGAACATAGCTGGTCTGTAAATCCACCAAAAAGGACAAAGAAAGGACAACCACTCAGGTCCACATTGAGAGTCCATCCTGTTACTGTGGATATTTTTATTCTTGTAGAGATGCCGTCATTGACCCTCTTCATACTCCTACATCTACAGCTCAGAGGAAGAGACGGACCCAGGCTGAGAGGATACCACAGGAGACATTTAGAGTCGACTTTACAGCTCTAATCACTAATGAGAACCCTGTAATCAAAACACGGGCCTGGTCACATGTTCTGTTCCTGAGACCTCTTCAAGTGGACTGGGCTCAGAACCCCAGAACGATTCCTAGTGATCACACTGATCAGAGTTTGGGGTCAGGGTACTCGGATCTGGGCCCCAGGCCCTGCATCCTCAATGATACACTACATGGACGAAAGTATGAGTCTACACCTTTCAATTAATGAATCCAGGTGTTTCAGTCAGACCCACAGGTGTCCAAAATCCTCACCTGTCCATGCAGTCTCAAACATCTGTGATCCTAAACGGGTCGTTCTGAAGAGCTCGGAGACTTCCAGGACTGAGACAGTTGGTGAAATATCCTCCCTGGTGGATATTCCACAGTCCACTCTCAGTGATATTATTAGAGAGTGGAAGAGTCTAGGAACAACAGCAGCTCAGCCATGAAGCAGCAGACCAGGTAAAATCACGGAGCAGGTCAATGACTGCTAAGGATCATGGGAAAAAGTCTCCAAGTCTCTGCTGACTTCATAGCTGAAGAGTTCTGCATTTCCTCTGGCATTAATGTAAACACTAAAACTGCAGCAGGAGCTTCATGAATGGGTTTCCATGGCAACAGCTGCATGCAAGTCTCACATCACCAAGTCCAATACCAAGCATCAGATGGAGTGGAGTAAAACACACCGACACTGCACTGCGGAGCAGTGGAAACATGTTCTGTGGAGTGACTAATCATCTTCTCTGTTTACAGTCAGATGGTGAGTCTGGGTCTGGAGGATGCTGGGAGAACATTACCTGTCTGACTGTTAAGTTTGGTGGAGGAGGGATAATGGTATGGGGCTCATTTTCAGGGTCTGGTCTAGACCCCTTATCTCCAGTGAAGGCCAATCTTAATGCTTCAGCAGACCACGACATTCTGGACAATGCTATGCTTCCAACAGTTTGGGGAAGGCCCTTTTCTATTCCAGCAGGACTGTGGACCAGAGACCAAAGAAGGATTAGAAAGACCTTTTTTGATGAGTTCAGAGTCCTGACCTCAACCCCATCCAACACCTCTGGGATGAACTGGAATAGAGCTTGTGAGCCAGACCTTCTGGTCCGACATCAGAGCCTGACCCCATAGATGCTCTACAGAATGAATGGACACACATTCACATAAATTAGAAACACTCCAGAATGTTGAGGAAAGCCTTAAGAGAAGAGTGGAGGCTGTTAGAGCTGCAGAAGGAGGATAACTCCATATTAGAGTACATGGATCTGAACACAATGTCAGTACAGTTCCTGCTGGTGGAATGGTCAGGTGGACAAATACTTTTGTCGATAAAGTTTATCTGGAATAAACATGGTAAAATATAGTTTAGAATACAACCAGAAATTTAATGTTGGTAACAAAAACTTCAGCCTGCTACCTACTGACTCTTCCTATATGTGTCTGTTTAAATGTTTGTTGATTTGTTTGCATGGATTGGTTTGTTGACATTGATGTTTGTTTACATGATGTTTATTTGTTTACATGGATGTTAGTGTATATGTTTGTTTACAGAGATGTTTGTTTACATGGATTGGTTTGTTTACATGGATGTTAGTGTATATATATGTTTACAGAGATAGTTGTTTGTTTACATGGATGTTTGTTCACATGGATGTTTGTTTACAGAGATGTTTGTTTTCATGGATAATCTACTTGGGTTTCTTTTTTCAGACAATTAATTGTAGGAGATGTTTTCACCTTGACATTTTTCGGCTGTCGTCTGCAGTCTTCCTCAGAAGCGTCAGCTGCCGCTGTGATGTGTCCTAATATGCTGTTCTTCCGAGGCGTGGTCAACCCCACAGACCTGACAGGTCTACCAGGCTGACCACACCCCCCACCGCCCGATGGTCTCTGGAGGAGGGAGTCCCAGGTGTGGGAGAGCATGAATGCTCCCTCGTCCCGGTTTATGGTGTTTTTCCCCCGCTTCCTGATTTCAATGGCCTCCCTAATCCAGTGTTTGTGTTTATTGTTCTCTGACCCGATTATTGTTGCGTTGTCCCAGTCCATGATGTGATTTTGTCTTTTGCAGTGGTCTGATATTGCTGATTTGAGATATTCCTGTTCTGCCTTTTCTTTTTCTGTCCTTGTGAGTCGACCTGCTGTCTCCTTTTCACACTCCTTCTGATGTTCCTTTTTTCTTGTGTTGAACATTCTTCCTGTTTCTCCTATGTATGTGTTTTTGCATGATTTGCATGGTATTTCGTAGATGATGTTGCATTCAAACGTCGCAAGACAAAATCACATCGTGGTTTGGGACAACGCGACAATAATTGGGTCAGAGAACAACAAACACAAACACTGGATTAAGGAGGCCATTGAAATCAGGAAGCAGGGGAACAACTCCATAAACCCGGATGAGGGAGCATTCATGCTCTCCCACATCTGGGACTCTCTTCTCCAGAGACCATCGGGGGGTGGGGGGCGTGGTCAGCCTGATAGACCTGGTCAGGTCCGTGGGGCTGACCACGCCTCAGAAGAACAGCATATAAGGACATGTCACAGCGGCAGCTGACGCTTCTGAGGAAGACTGCAGATGACAGTTGAAACATGTCAAGGTAAAAACACATCCTACAATTAATTGTCTGAAAAAAAGAAACCCAAGTAGATTATTCAGAAGAAGAAGACAAAATGAACTTGCTGGATTTGTTTACATGGATGTTTGTTTACATGAATGTTAGTGTATATGTTTACATGTTTGTTTGTTTACAGAGATGTTTGTTTCTATGTTTGATACATGTCTGTTTGTTTACATATTTGTTAACATGTCGGTTTGTTTACAGAGATGTTTGTTTACATGGATGTTTGTTTATATGTTTGTTTACATATTTGTTTACGTGTCTGTTTTCTTTACATGTCTGTTTGTTTACATGTTTGTTTACATGTCTGTTTGTTTATTTTTGTTTACATGTCGGTTTGTTTACATGTCTGTTTACATGTCTGTTTGTTTACATGTCTGTTTGTTTATATGTTTGTTTACATGTCTGTTTACATGTTTGTTTACATGTCCTTTTGTTTACATGTTTGTTTACGTCTGCCTTCTTGTTTCTGCGTTGTGTCCAGGCTGGATGAGAACATGACGGTTTGCGTTGCAGACTTTGGCCTTTCTAAGAAGATCTACAGTGGAGACTATTACCGACAGGGATCGGTTTCTAAACTCCCCGTGAAGTGGATCGCCCTGGAGAGTCTGTCTGACAACGTGTACACGACTCAGAGTGACGTGGTAAACCCCGACACACGTTTATGTATGGATGGATCAATGAAACTGATCAGTTGACAGATGAAGATATGAGTAGTTCAGGTGTCAGTTAATGAACCTGTAAGAACCCCATGGTAAAGTGATGAGTATGGAGTCATTATTGTCCCATAACTCTAGAGCTCATTTCAGTGTTCTGAGATCATGATTTATTTTCAGATGTCTGATTAACTAGTGGTTCGCTACTGGTGGGTTGGGACCCAAAAGTGGGTAGCAGAGCAGTTTTCAGTGGGTTACAACTAGGTGTCTGAAAAAATATGGTGGAAAAAGTCCTGAAGTCCTTATTGGACATGCATTGATACCTTTGTATTTTACCCTGCATTACTCTGAAATTTGGTAAATTTAAGTGTTTTATCAACATTTCAACTAATTTATCCCCTCTCCTGTCAGTCAATGGCTACCTTTCCCATAATGAAGTCATTTCACAAGTTCCCTAGAAAATTTGCAAAAATTGGCACATAATGATAGGAAAGAGGATATGAAATGTGTCAGCTTTGTCCTTTTCTTTTTTATATCAGGTATTTTGGTCCAATCATGCTCAAAACTGCAACATATTTCATTAACTAAACATGCGTTGTTGAAATTCTATTGGAAACTTGGGTCGCAATCTGTCGTAAGACAGACTGGTGGGTCCTGAGCCACTGCTCTAAACTGTCTCCTTGTTCTTAGATGTTCTCTCAACTGTCTCCTTGTTCTTAGATGTTCTCTCAACTGTCTCCTTGTTCTTAGATGTTCTCTCAACTGTCTCCTTGTTCTTCAACGTTCTCTCAACTGTCTCCTTGTTCTTCAACGTTCTCTCAACTGTCTCCTTTTTCTTAGACATTCTCTAAACTATGTCCTTTTTCTTAGATGTCCTCTGTTTAATAACTGCTGCTCTCTCACTTTTTATCAGTGGGCATTTGGCGTGACCATGTGGGAGGTGATGACTCGTGGTCAGACGCCATACCCTGGTGTGGAAAACTCTGAGATCTACGAGTTCCTGATCAAAGGAGAGAGACTAAAGAAACCAGCACACTGCAGGGACGATATGTGAGCAAACTACACAACAAATACACAACAAATACACAGCAGTAGAGGTGTAGTTAGCCCTATAATACTACCTGGTGCCTAACTGTCCCAAGAAGATCATTTCCTCATCCTGTCAGCTCTTAGGAACTGTAGGTTGTCTGCTACAAGGTTTGTAGGATGATATTGCCAACAGCTCTCTGCCCAGACAATCCAGAACAGACTGAACAGCAAATCTCCGGTCTCATAGGGCTGCCATGACTACCCTTCGCCATCAGGCTGTTTGGTGTCAGCAACACATGAACTGGAACCTGAACATGTGGAGGAATATTCTGTTCAAAGATGAGTCCAGATTCTGCTTACAGCAGCCGGATCAGAGGCTCAAAGTGTGAAAACTGAACTCTATCTTCCAGGATGGCGTAGCTCGCCCCCACAGAGCGGAGTTTATCAGAGACTACCTCCAGAATCTGGGAGTGGAGAGGATGGAATGGCCTGCCAGCAGTCCTGACCTTAATCCCACTGAACTCTTGTGGGATCAGCTTGGGCGTTCTGTTGGTGCCAGAGTGACCAACACAACCACATTGGCTGACTGGAGACTAATGCTGGTGGAAGAATGGGATGCCATTCCACAGCAGTTTGTGACCAGGCTGGTGACCAGCATGAGGAGGAGGAGCCACGCTGTTGTGGCTGTGTATGGTTCTTCTACTGAGGCTCCTGTTTGTTCAGTGATGAAAGTGTTAAATTACCAATCTGTCCTGTTTCCACCAAACACCAAAGTGGTAGAATCAGCTCTTTGGAATTGGCAGAGAAGATCAGGGAACATTGCATGTTCCTTAAAGAAGTGGCACCATTTAAAAGGGAAATAAAAAGGCTTTCTACTGTACAGCAAAGGAATAATCTGACACTCATTTACCTACTTTTAGGGCTAAGTCGATAACCGCACATTGGTTTAGTATATCCCACATATTATACAATGGTATTGATCTCAAACGTCTGGTCAATGATTACTATTTTATTGTCATCAATGTTATTATTATTAGTTTTATCACAGTTCTGTCTGCTTTTGTCCAAACTCAGATATGAGATCATGCACAGCTGCTGGAGTCCCGTCCCTAAATGTCGTCCTAGTTTCAAACATCTGGTCGACCAGTTGGAGGCGCTGTGGCTCAGTCTTGGCCCCACCCCCCCACTGAAGGAGCCCCTCCTGTATGTGAACCTGGAGGGGGAGGAGCCTGTGGAAGGTGGAGGGGTCAGGGGTGTGGCTTGGCAGCAGAGGGTGGTTGAGCCGGAGGGAGAGGACTGGCTGATGCTGGGGTCGGGGGCAGCGCTCGCCATAGGAGGCGGAGACTACAGGTACATCATCGCCTCACCTGGTGGCCCCGATGAGCAGCAGGGGGCAGGGCCTATGGACACATTACAAGAGGAGGAGGATGTCATCATCAACGTCTGACCAGTCCAAGCACTACTACTGCTATAACCTGATTGGACCAGAGCTCCTGAGTCAGCTGATCAGAGGGACATTTGATTTATGTCTGTGGACAGCACTGTCGGGTGGAGACTGACCAACAAAGGAATGGAGGATGTGAGGGAGACAGAGCCAAAAGAAACGCAAACTAAACAACACCTTAGACACCAATGGACTAAAATACACAAACATAAATACACACTGCCATAGACACCAATGGACTAAAATACACAAACATAAATACACACTGCCATAGACACCAATGGACTGAAATACACAAACATAAATACACACTGCCATAGACACCAATGGACTAAAATACACAAACATAAATACACACTGCCATAGATACTAATGGACTGAAATACACAAACATAAATACACACTGCCATAGACACCAATGGACTAAAATACACAAACATAAATACACACTGCCATAGACACCAATGGACGAAAATACACAAACATAAATACACACTGCCATAGACACCAATGGACTAAAATACACAAACATAAATACACACTGCCATAGACACCAATGGACGAAAATACACCAACATAAATACACACTGCCATAGACACCAATGGACTAAAATACACAAACATAAATACACACTGCCATAGACACCAATGGACTAAAATACACAAACATAAATACACACTGCCATAGACACCAATGGACTAAAATACACATGGTCATAAACTGTAACTTTTAACTAACTTGTGGCTTCTTAGGACAGAGTGGTTTAGTTGAGGTCTGGTCGAGTTGATAGGTCGACTTATTTAAGGTAGAACTGTCTTCAAAGTTCTACTTATGTCATGATTAATCTGTTAGAAGGGTGGTCATGTGGTCTCTTCTCGTAAACACTTTAGACGACTACATTTGAAGACACTATTAGACCAAACAGGAGTAGACGTCATGATTACATCACAGCCTAAACACTAACATTATGAAGTCAGGAAAACAGCAGACATTGAGGGAATGAAAGGAGCAGACAGGTCGCTGGTACAGAGAGGGTAAAATTGTGTGTGTCATAGGAAGTCAGAGTAGGACCGAGAAAGAACATTCCTGCGAAATACCACCATGGTAGACATTCTATAAGGACAAACCCACACATCTATTATTCTATAAACGCCATCACCAGACCAGAATGAACTAAAGAGAGGAGTTTAGACAAAGAAAAACTAGCTCAGTATGGAGCTGTTTGACATTACTGCTGGCTACGTGTTTAAAGCGTGACTGTGTTATTGAGTGAGTGTGCCTTCTGTGTCCCTGTCTGTGGCTCAGCAGTACTCTGGTCCTTAATCCACTAAAACCATGTGACTGGTCTCAGTATTCACCATCCTGACAGAAAACTAAACTGGGTGAGTCAGGCTTAGAGTAAGTCTGCTGGGTCTCTCTAGTTCAGACTCTGGGTTTTTCTCTAGAGATGTCCGTCTATGCTGACTGTGTTGGTTTAGTTGGATGCTTGAGCCACTGATCTGACAGTGAACGACTAAGGAAACCTTAGAAGATTGCTAACCTTTAGCTTAGCACTTTGAGGCATTATATCTTCTGCGAACAAACTGCTCACATCAATAGAGAAGGAGACCACACACTCTAAAAAGAAAGACGGTCTTCACAACAGATCACAGAAGTAGACACCTTAAAAATGAAACATCAGTAAGTGGAGTCACAGCAGAAGTACATAAACAGTAACTGCATTCTAAACTGACAACTACCTGATACTTCCTGTTAGCTGTGTATGTACTACAAACTACATTCTGTTAGACAAGTATGTGCTACAGACTACATTCTGTTAGACAAGTATGTACTACAGACTACATTCTATTAGACAAGTATGTACTACAGACTACATTCTATTAGACAAGTATGTACTACAGACTACATTCTATTAGACAAGTATGTACTACAGACTACATTCTATTAGACAAGTATGTACTACAGACTACATTCTATTAGACAAGTATGTACTACAGACTACATTCTATTAGACAAGTATGTACTACAGACTACATTCTGTTAGACAAGTATGTACTACAGACTACATTCTGTTAGTCAAGTATGTACTACAGACTACATCCTGTTAGCCAAGTATGTACTACAGACTACATTCTGTTAGACAAGTATGTACTACAGACTACATTCTGTTAGACAAGTATGTACTACAGACTACATTCTGTTAGACAAGTATGTGCTACAGACTACATTCTGTTAGACAAGTATGTACTACAGACTACATTCTATTAGACAAGTATGTACTACAGACTACATTCTATTAGACAAGTATGTACTACAGACTACATTCTGTTAGACAAGTATGTACTACAGACTACATTCTGTTAGACAAGTATGTACTACAGACTACATTCTGTTAGACAAGTATGTACTATAGACTACATTCTATTAGACAAGTATGTACTACAGACTACATTCTATTAGACAAGTATGTACTACAGACTACATTCTGTTAGACAAGTATGTACTACAGACTACATCCTGTTACAACTATGTTCTGCAGACATTTCTGTTTGCTAAGTATGCACTATCGACTGCATCTTGGTAGCCAAGTATGCATGACATACTACATCCTGTTGCAAGTATGTCCTACAGACTACTTCCTGTTAGCCTACATAGAACACATTATGTACAACTTAAATCCTACTATATGTATACTGTGTCCTTCAGTACATTAGACAGCAGGATGTAATGACATGCAATTACTGAATACTACTGAACATACTAGGCTGTGCAGCTAGGATAGTTGCGGTTTCAGATGCAGCCTGTTAACACTGTGACACATTAGCCTAGTTAAGCATAAATAGTTGTTTTAGGAGTAAATGGTCAACTTCACTGCAAGAATAAATAGTGTATAAATATGTTTGTGAACAGAGCTGTTTCTGAAGATATTAACTGTTGCTGATTTAATAAAACTGAGAATCTTAAATGTAAATATTTTTTTCACAGAGCAGAGACAACATTGAGGAGTTTTACTTTGTTTTATTTCATAAACAGAAGGTACATTCTGCAAACTCTTAAAATGTACAGATAAAATAAACCATTTTACATCAGAAAATGTGTTATTCTCATTTTAACACGAGTGCTTCATGTGTTTGTGATGACTGCAAAGCAGGAAACTAGCCTTTTAAAATAAGGTCAGTTGAGGTCTTTGACAGTATTCATGATCCAGCGAAATTAACAGAAAAATCAACATTCATCAATTTTTCTTTCACACAGACATCTGATTTACCTTTTTCTTTTTTAACAGGTTCCTGAATGTTACACAGTGTTTTTGAGTAAAGTAAAAACTAGCTGTCAGCACCCTCTGGTGGATTCATTCTTCATGACTTCTTCCTCTAAAAAGATCAGAAATGTTTGGTGAATTAAAGGGATAGTGCGTAGAGTTTTCTCTCCAAAATGTCTGGATAAACTGCTTTCACATATTTAGTTCTGTTAGGCGTAATGGTGCGCTTCCTCTAACAGAGGCGGCCATGACAGTTATAACAGACCCGTTTATTGTCATGAACATGCCGGATGTCACATCGACTGCTACGTAAGGAAACACGAGCGTCTACAGCACAGGTGTCAAACTCAAGGCCCGGGGGCCAAATCTGGCCCCGGAACAGTTAAATCTGGCCCGCAAGATGATCTCATATTCCTGTTCTAACTGTCCCATCAGTCTGAGGTCTGCAGATTTCCCCAAGTATAAAAATGCGAACTTATCCTGATGATTTAAGATATCCTTAAGTCATAAAATCTGAAAAAGGAGTAAAAATTTTAGATAAAAAGTCAGGAATGTGGGAAAAGAAATTTATTTGTGTTTTAATCTCACAATTAGAACTCAAACTTAAAATTTTGAGTTTTAATTTCATACCTCGAGCACTTCAACTCATAATTTTGACTTCTTATATATTTTGAGTTTTAAGATTCATAATTCTAATTTTTAAGTGATATTTTGTATTTTACCAACACCAAACTTTGACTTCATAATCCCATAGCTTGACCTTTTAGACTCACAATTAAAAATTTTGAATCATATTTGACTTTTAATTTCATGATTACAAATTTTATTTCATATTTTGACCTTTTAAACTCATGATTTTGACTTTCTCTATATTATATTTACCTTTAAAAAACATTATTTTTCAATTTCATGTTTTGAACTTTTTGAACTAGTAAATTTACTTTCCTCAGATTGTGAGACTTTAAACTTATCTTTATAACTTTTTAAATGTCAAAGTCATTTATCATCAGTGCTAAAAAAAATTTTCATATTTTATTTCCGGTGAAACAAGGTTGACAGTTTCTGGTTAAAAAGGTGGCCCTGTTAGGCCCTCAGGTTAGTCCTGAATCCAGAATCCGGCCCCTGCTGTGACTGAGTTTGACACCCCTGGTCTACAGGCTGCTGTATCTCATTCATGTTTTAAGCCAGTAACTGTGATGAACCACAACTATTCTCTGACACCAGCCACACATTCTGTCACCAAAACTCTGCCCCCCCCCCCTGGGTGCCGTGATGTGGTGGCTCAGGTTGAGTGGAGATTAAACGTCTTGCTCATGTTTGATAAGTAGTTCCTGGAAGGTTGATCAGCGAGTGAAATGAAGTCAAAGAAAAGGATTTGATGATACTGATCTCTGATTATTCAAATGCTGCTCTGCTCCATCGGTGTGGTCTGAAACCGTGACGCAGAGCTAGGAAACAGTCTCAGAGAGCTGCTTCAGTCAGAGACACTGTTAAAAACACAACGAAATCTGCAGTGCATGTACAAAATGACTCGGTGTCGTCCACTGATCCTGGTTAATGTGAGGGCATTTCAAAGTCTCAGACGTAAACTATAATCATAACCCATGTTTAGCTACTTCCTTTAAGTAAACGTGTAAACATTCAAGACCAGAGATTGTAACCAAACACTGCTCTTTGGTACCAAATCACACCCTTGTTCTTACACTGTATTATAATAAAGGTAAGGCAGTACAGAACCCTTACAGCGGGTTGGTCCTGTCCCAAACCACACTGCTGTTCTGCCCCAACCGGAAGTGATGATGGTTTAACTGCCCTGGTCTTCTTTTTTACCAGCAAGTAACGAACAAACTTTTGGGGAATAAAATCTGAAATTGCTGATAATGTTATCCTCACTATTAGATTCATGTAACTTATATGACAAGTTAACGTTGTTAGCATACAGACAATTCACTTAATTTGCCTTAAATGCCCTTATTTTTATTAAAATCTGTTGCCATATCTAATGGCACCTTAGACAGCTAGCGGATGCTAACATTAGCTTGCACACTAGCCTGCTAACAGTACAACATCTGCTACGTTACTACTGTGGAGTTCATTGAGGGATGTAAATGTCCATCTCTGGCGTTTATAAATGTGTTAGTAGACTACATTAGAGAATACTTCTCAGTCTGAATGCAAACTGTTTAGGATTTAGGACAGAAATCAACGATTTGGGATACCGTTTTAAGAAAAGGATGCTTTACTTCCTGTTTGGATAAAAGCGGGCTTTTATTTTGGAAGAAAATGAGGAACTTGTGGGAGTAAAAAGTGCTACAGATACTCTGAAAGTGTATTTGACTAGGGTTTACTTAGACTGTTCTATTATTTATCCGGTAGAGGGCGCTGTCGCATGCTCCATATGTACCTCCTTACAGCAGAAAGACTAGAACTCAGAGCAGCTTGGCTGAGGAACCAGAAAGAAGACTTAAAGTTCATAACTAGTCAGTGAAATAATACACCATGAGTTTCCTGTTTCTCGTCCATGAGTCATGACGTACCTCGGTCACGTTTATCGGTTTATGCTAGTGAGCTAAAGTTAGGATTACCTCTCTAAACATTAGCTAACTATCAACTTTAGCTGAGTCAGCAACCACACAGTGAACATAATGGTGGAATATCTCACAGTAATATTAATACTGCTATATTTCTGGTCTGGGTTTGACTCATAATGGATTCATGGTTCTGAAAGAGGAGACCAGACTTATGACGTACTGTTCCACTAACCTTTGACCTACAGATCATTAATCCTCTCATTCATCAGACACACTGTGCACGCTAAAACACAACAGACATCTCTACCATGAATTCTACTGCAACAAATGTCTGACTGTGTAAATGTTGCTGACTCTGTCAGAGATAATTCATTCTTCTTTACTGAGGTTATAGCTGGTGTTGCTGTTGTTAGAGGTGTTCCTAATATTTCGACCCTCTGATGTGTGTGAGTGGGTTGGTAAAATCTCCCAGACTCCTCAGTATGATGTTCCCTTAAACCAACAGCACTACCACCTCAATACGAAGCACACAGAAGAATTATCCGCTGTCTGACAGTCTGGCTATTTGTTTAATTAATAATTTTTTAAAAATGGAATTGGCTGATCGATCAGTCAGCTGAATTTTTTATTCTCTAGTATCGGGGTCTGAGCAGCAGAAACAGGCCAAATACTAGAGCAATCTGATTTTTACAGGGCTGTTAAATATCAGCAGGGTCTTTCCACTTGTCCTGGTAGGGCTGGGCAACATGGATCAGTGACAGATTATATTTAAACCTATATACGGGGGTTACATTGGTACAGAAACATCACGTCTAATGAAACAGGATGATAAACTCCACAGCAACTGTCTAGAAATTGTTCAAAAACATGAACTTGTCCGTATATTAAGGTTGTAAAAGGTTCTTATATTTAATGATCACATCTTCTATTTTAATGCTCAGTGGATCAACATGGACACAAACTCCATGGTCTTCAGTCAGACTTTAGCTTTTTAACGGTTTAAATTGTACACGTGTGTTAGCAACATTTTGGAGAGAGGGTGAAACTGGTGAAAGCAGCTCCAAACGGGTTTCAAAAGTTGCCAACATATTTCTGCAATCTTGACATCAAACAGTAAATAATCAAATATTGGGACTAGTGTTTCTGCTGCTGTAGGATCAAATGAGTATTAATTTGGTTTTCACTGATACTGAACAAAATAATTCCCTAAGTCTAGACATTTGTTTGTGATCAATAGTTATGCACCTTTTTACTGAGGCTGGGGCCTGACAGACGGTTTTAATATCAACATAATCTACACTCAAACAATGACTATTCCTTTACCTCCTTTTACATTTATTGGTGGGTCTTACAAACTCCATATATTGCCCACCCCTAGCTCCAGCTATATTTATGATTTCATGGACAAACACAGATTAAATCAGGCTATGAAAATACCAGTGACTCTAATAAAACACCTTAGCAGGACTTTATTGATCTCAGGACGTTACCTGTGCAGCATCACCTGTCCCACCGCTGTGCTGCCTGTTAGCTCACCATGACAGAGAGCCCCCCCCCCCCCCGCCGGGCCCATCAGGAGGAAGTCAGAGGGAGACTCGGTCAGGGAGACTCCGAGAGATGGTTGTGGGAAATAGACAAAACATCATATCACTACAGACGAACAAACATGTTCATTTACTCAGATCTTAGATGTAATGTAAATAACAGACAACTCCAGCCAATCAGAACACAGCAGCTGCCACGGATGTCAGTAAGCTAATGTAGAGCCTAAATGATCCCTGAACCTCCTCTAAAAAAAACAGAAAAAAAGACTTAAAAAAGACTGAATTAAATGAATGAATACATAAATTAATGATCCAAAGTGATTTTAGGAGTGGTATGGCTGATCTTTCATGGACAGCAGGGTCTCTTCTATGGGGGTCTCCTTATGAGGACCCCTTTTAAAGGGTCCTTAGCAGAGTCTGGGGGAACCCTGTCTCTCTGTTAGCCCAGAGCTAAGTCTGAACGGCCCTATAGATGGCGCTGTTGCACGTTTCAAACTAACTCTAGTCCCATCTGAATTAAAGCTGTGGGATGCCATCATTTGGCCGTGTCCCGGTCGCGCATGCGCTTTGGTGAACATTATATTAACGCATTTTGACGTGGTTATGGTTAAAATCCGTTTAATATGAGCAGTAAGACGGATATTATCCTTTCATAACTGTTAAATAAAGAGTTCCGTTTTACAGTTAGACACAGAGGCCGGGCTTACTGCAGTGATATCAGACTGTTTTAAAACTCTGGGAGAAAAACACGAGAATAAAAGTATAACACAGAAAGGATCATGAGTCAGCTCATCGCTAAACATCGATGTCTGATAGGATTACAGGGTTACTGACGACTGCTGAGGGGTACTGAGGACTGTGGGGGGATATTCGAGTCTACATGAAGAATCTTCTACTAGGATCCAAGATGGCGGCTCCTCTGTTATATTCTCGGCTGTTTGTTCGTTAAATCCTCCGCCAGTTTCACACCTACCCGTCTCCCGGTGGCTGTAAAGTAAATAAAATCATCTATAAGGGTCTACAATGAACGCTTCCGTTGTCTAATAACGGACATTAACGGTTACCGACATCCCCGACATCAGCAGACATCTGACCGTCTCTGAGCACTCACAGCCCGGGCTGCTGCCTCACGAAGCCCGGCCACAAGACGACCTATCCACCGCTGATTGTCCCGGTCCGACCCGGGCCAGAGGCCAACGGTGACGCGGAGATACCGACAGACTGCCGTTATTCTGTTTAACCAGCTTGGGTCGGTGCGGTACCGTGACGTTACAGAGTATGAAGCCGATCTGGGTCTATGAGTGAATCTGCCTGCTGTTAAACGGAGATTGTCTCTATAGTCTCTTTATCAGCAGTTTGGCGGGCTCAGGCTCCGGTCCCATTGTTTTCCTCTCTGTTTGTCGGTGCCGGTGTCTTCCGTCCAGGTGTTCGGTCCAAACATGGAGAATATTCCAGACACGGGCCCGCAGGTGGAGCTGGTCCTTCGCGCTCCTTCGTAGCTCTTCCCGGGCAGCAGTGCCCGGGTGTCGCCGTCCGTGATGAGACCCGCCGGGGCAAGTTTTGAACCAGGTGGCGGCAGTAAGATGGCGTCGGAGGCTGCGCAGTAGGAAAACGGGCGCTGACGTCACAGTGCAGGAGACCGCATGCAGTTTTTCCAGAGTAAAGAGCCACGATGTCGACGATTTTTGGTCGACGGAACCACCGACACTACCGCTGGGATTAACGGAGAAACGGAGGAAAAAACACGTGATCTACCGGCTGAAGGTAAAAAGAGCACGAGCCCCGGTGTGTCAGGGAGAACCGAGCAAGAGGGACAGGTTTGATGGAGGCCACGAGGCTGAGCACGAGGCCTACTTTTAGCTCCATGTTACACCATATTTATCCTGATATACGTGGATTGATACGGATTACTCCTCATATGAAGCCCGAAACACGGCGAAATGACGGTAGACATAAATACTATACAGCTAAAAATCAATATTATTGATAAATGGATGATAACATGATTGGTTAAGTACAGCTAACATGGCGGCGCCATGTTACACTATAATCAACCCGATATATGTGGATTAATCCAGATAACTGCTCATATAAAGCCTGAAACACAACAATATGATGGTAGACATTAATACTGTATACATTTAGATTAATATTATTAATAAATGCCTGATAACCTGATTGGTTAGGTAAAGCTAAAATGGCGCCTACGTGTATTATGTTATTTATCTGCATGTAAAGACTTAACAAGACTAAAATTGACCGGTGTAAATCAAGAGTACGTTACAGTTTAAGATTAATGCAAGTGATATGTGATTTTTTGCATATTAGATAAAGTTAAGCTGACACCACAGCTTCGTCTGTTTATCCTCCTATATACTAAACCAGAATACCAACTACTGTATGTAATGTCTATTATCACTTTGTTCTATGGTGGCCAAGGGGGCTCAGATCACAGGTACAAAACAATTTACAGAGAAAAAAAAAACAGTTTTGATTGAAATCCAAGAAGCTGCAACACATCCATAAGGCACTGAGGACCTAAATACTAGTCGTTGAGGACCTAAACACTAGTCGCTGAGGACCTAAACACTAGTCGCTGAGGACCTAAACACTAGTCGCTGAGGACCTAAACACTAGTCGCTGAGGACCTGAACACTAGTCACTGAGGACCTAAACACTAGTCGCTGAGGACCTGAACACTAGTCACTGAGGACCTAAACACTAGTCGCTGAGGACCTAAACACTAGTCGCTGAGGACCTAAACACTAGTCACTGAGGACCTGAACACTAGTCACTGAGGACCTGAACACTAGTCACTGAGGACCTAAACACTAGTCACTGAGGACCTAAACACTAGTCACTGAGGACCTAAACACTAGTCACTGAGGACCTAAACACCAGTCACTGAGGACAAAAACACCAGTCACTGAGGACCAACCACACTAGTCACTGAGGACCAAAACACCAGTCACTGAGGACCTAAACACTAGTCGCTGAGGACCTAAACACTAGTCACTGAGGACCTAAACACTAGTCACTGAGGACCTAAACACCAGTCACTGAGGACCTAAACACCAGTCACTGAGGACAAATACTCTAGTCACTGAGGACCAAAACACTAGTCACTGAGGACCTAAACACCAGTCACTGAGGACAAAAACACCAGTCACTGAGGACCAACCACACTAGTCACTGAGGACCAAAACACCAGTCACTGAGGACCTAAACACTAGTCGCTGAGGACCTAAACACTAGTCACTGAGGACCTAAACACTAGTCACTGAGGACCTAAACACTAGTCACTGAGGACCTAAACACCAGTCACTGAGGACAAAAACACCAGTCACTGAGGACCAACCACACTAGTCACTGAGGACCAAAACACTAGTCACTGAGGACCTAAACACCAGTCACTGAGGACCTAAACACTAGTCGCTGAGGACCTAAACACTAGTCACTGAGGACCTAAACACTAGTCGCTGAGGACCTAAACACTAGTCACTGAGGACCTAAACACTAGTCACTGAGGACCAAAACACCAGTCACTGAGGACCTAAACACTAGTCGCTGAGGACCTAAACACTAGTCACTGAGGACCTAAACACTAGTCACTGAGGACCTAAACACTAGTCACTGAGGACCTAAACACCAGTCACTGAGGACCTAAACACCAGTCACTGAGGACCAACCACACTAGTCACTGAGGACCAAAACACTAGTCACTGAGGACCTAAACACCAGTCACTGAGGACCTAAACACTAGTCGCTGAGGACCTAAACACTAGTCACTGAGGACCTAAACACTAGTCACTGAGGACCTAAACACCAGTCACTGAGGACCTAAACACCAGTCACTGAGGACAAAAACACCAGTCACTGAGGACCAAAAACACTAGTCTCTGATGACCTAAACACTAGTCACTGAGGACCAAAAACACTAGTCACTGAGGACGAATACACCAGTCACTGAGGACAAATACAATAATCATTGAAGAGCAAATACTCTAGTCACTGAGGACCAAAACACTAGTCACTGAGGACAAATACTCTAGTCACTGAGGACCTAAACACTAGTCACTGAGGACCTAAACACCAGTCACTGAGGACCTAAACACCAGTCACTGAGGACAAAAACACCAGTCACTGAGGACCAAAAACACTAGTCACTGAGGACAAATACTCTAGTCACTGAGGACCTGAACACTAGTCACTGAGGACGAATACACCAGTCACTGAGGACAAATACAATAATCATTGAAGAGCAAATACTCTAGTCACTGAGGACCAAAACACTAGTCACTGAGGACAAATACTCTAGTCACTGAGGACCTGAACACTAGTCACTGAGGACGAATACACCAGTCACTGAGGACAAATACTCTAGTCACTGATGACCAAAACACTAGTCACTGAGGACAAATACTCTAGTCACTGAGGACCAAAACACTAGTCACTGAGGACAAATACTCTAGTCACTGAGGACCAAAACACTAGTCACTGAGGACAAATACTCTAGTCACTGAGGACCAAAACACTAGTCACTGAGGACCAACCACACTAGTCACTGAGGACCAAAAACACTAGTCACTGAGGACCTGAACACTAGTCACTGAGGACAAATACTCTAGTCACTGAGGACCAAAACACTAGTCACTGAGGACCAACCACACTAGTCACTGAGGACCAAAAACACTAGTCACTGAGGACCAAAAACACTAGTCACTGAGGACCAACCACACTAGTCACTGAGGACCAAAAACACTAGTCTCCGATGACCTAAACACTAGTCACTGAGGACCAAAAACACTAGTCACTGAGGACCTGAACACTAGTCACTGAGGACGAATACACCAGTCACTGAGGACAAATAGAATAATCATTGAAGAGCAAATACTCTAGTCACTGAGGACCAAAACACTAGTCACTGAGGACAAATACTCTAGTCACTGAGGACCAAAACACTAGTCACTGAGGACAAATACACTAGTCACTGAGGACAAAAACACTAGTCACTGAGGACAAATACACTAGTCACTGAGGACCAAAACACTAGTTTCTGCGGACCTAAACACTATTCACTGAGGACCTAAACGCTAGTCACTGGGGACCAAAACACTAGTCACTGAGGACAAATACACCAGTCACTGAGGACCTAAACACTAGTCACTGAGGACCTAAACACTAGTCACTGAGGACCAAAACGCTAGTCACTGAAGACCAAAACACTAGTCACTGAGGACAAATACACCAGTCACTGAGGACAAATACACTAGTCACTGAGGACCAAAACACTAGTCACTGAGGACCAAAAACACTAGTCATTCAGGACCAAAAAGCACTAGTCATTAAGGACCAAAACACTAGTCACTGAGAACAAGAACACCAGTCACTGAGGACCAACCACACTAGTCACTGAGGACCAAAAATGCTAGTCTCTGATGACCTAAACACTAGTCACTGAGGACCAAAAACACTAGTCACTGAGGACCTGAACACTAGTCGCTGAGGACGAATACAATAATCATTGAAGAGCAAATACTCTAGTCACTGAGGACCAAAACACCAGTCACTGAGGACAAATACACCAGTCACTGAGGACAAATACACTAGTCACTGAGGACCAAAACACTAGTCACTGAGGACAAATACACCAGTCACTGAGGACAAATACACTAGTCACTGAGGACCAAAACACTAGTCACTGAGGACCAAATACACTAGTCATTCAGGACCAAAAATCACTAGTCATTAAGGACCAAAACACTAGTCACTGAGAACAAAAACACCAGTCACTGAGGACCAAAAACACCAGTCACTGAGGACCAAAAGCATTAGTCACTGAGGACAAAAACACTAGCCACTGTGGACAACAACATTAGCTACTGAGGAAAAAAACAGTCGTTACTGTGGGCAAAAACACTACACACTGTGGACAGTGGTGTTTTTGTCCACAGTAGCTAGTATTATTTTCACAGTGGCTAGTGTTTTTGTCCACAGTGGCTTGTATTTTTGTTCTCAGTAACTAGTGTTTTTGTCCTCAGTTGCTAGTGTTGTTGTCAACAGTGACTGGTGTTTTTGTTGACAGTGGCTAGTGATTTTGACCACAATGACTTGTGTTTTTTTCCACAGAGACTTGTGTTTTTTTCCACAGGGGCTAGTGATTTTGTCCACAGAGACTTGTGTTTTTTTCCACAGAGACTTGTGTTTTTTTCCACAGTGGCTAGTGATTTTGTCCACAGAGACTTGTGTTTTTTTCCACAGTGACTTGTATTTTTTTCCACAGTGGTTAGTGGTTTTTTCCATAGTGGCTAGTGTTTTTGTCCACAGTGGCTAGTGATTTTATCCGCAGTGGCTAGTGTTGTTGTCCACAGGGACTAGTGATTTTGTCCACAGGGACTAGTGTTTTTGTCCACAGGGACTAGTGTTTTTGTCCACAGTGGCTAGTGATTTTGTCCACAGAGACTTGTGTTTTTTTCCACAGTGACTTGTGTTTTTTCCACAGTGGTTAGTGTTTTTTTCCACAGTGGTTAGTGTTTTTTTCCACAGTGACTTGTGTTTTTGTCCACAGGGACTAGTGTTTTTGTCCATTGTGACTAGTGTTGATGTCCACAGTGGCTAGTGATTTTGTCCACAGTGGCTAGTGATTTTGTCTGCAGTGGTTAGTGTATTTTTCCACAGGGACTAGTGTTGTTGTCCACAGGGACTAGTGATTTTGTCCACAGGGACTAGTGATTTTGTCCACAGTGGCTAGTGATTTTGTCCACAGGGACTAGTGTTTTTGTCCACAGGGACTAGTGTTTTTGTCCACAGGGACTTGTGTTTTTGTCCACAGGGACTAGTGTTTTTGTCCACAGTGCCTTGTGTTTTTATCCACAGGGACTAGTGTTTTTGTCCACAGTGCCTTGTGTTTTTTTCCACAGGGACTAGTGTTTTTGTCCACAGTGCCTTGTGTTTTTTTCCACAGGGACTAGTGTTTTTGTCGACAGGGACTAGTGTTTTTGTCCACAGTGACTTGTGTTTTTTTCCACAGGGACTAGTGTTTTTGTCCACAGTGACTTGTGTTTTTTTCCACAGGGACTAGTGTTTTTGTCCACAGGGACTAGTGTTTTTGTCCACAGTGACTTGTGTTTTTTCCACAGTGGTTAGTGGTTTTTTCCACAGTGGCTAGTGATTTTGTCCACAGAGACTTGTGTTTTTGTCCACAGGGACTAGTGTTTTTTTCCACAGTGGTTAGTGGTTTTTTCCACAGTGGCTAGTGATTTTATCCGCAGTGGCTAGTGTTGTTGTCCACAGGGACTAGTGATTTTGTCCACAGGGACTAGTGTTTTTGTCCACAGGGACTAGTGTTTTTGTCCACAGTGGCTAGTGATTTTGTCCACAGAGACTTGTGTTTTTTTCCACAGTGACTTGTGTTTTTTCCACAGTGGTTAGTGTTTTTTTCCACAGTGACTTGTGTTTTTGTCCACAGGGACTAGTGTTTTTGTCCATTGTGACTAGTGTTGATGTCCACAGTGGCTAGTGATTTTGTCCACAGTGGCTAGTGATTTTGTCTGCAGTGGTTAGTGTATTTTTCCACAGGGACTAGTGTTGTTGTCCACAGGGACTAGTGATTTTGTCCACAGTGGCTAGTGATTTTGTCCACAGGGACTAGTGTTTTTGTCCACAGGGACTAGTGTTTTTGTCCACAGGGACTAGTGTTTTTGTCCACAGGGACTAGTGTTTTTGTCCACAGTGACTTGTGTTTTTTTCCACAGGGACTAGTGTTTTTGTCCACAGGGACTAGCGTTTTTGTCCACAGGGACTAGTGTTTTTGTCCACAGTGGTTAGTGGTTTTTTCCACAGTGGCTAGTGATTTTGTCCACAGAGACTTGTGTTTTTGTCCACAGGGACTAGTGTTTTTGTCCACACTGGCTAGTGATTTTGTCCACAGAGACTTGTGTTTTTTTCCACAGTGACTTGTGTTTTTTCCACAGTGGTTAGTGGTTTTTTCCACAGGGACTAGTGTTTTTGTCCACAGTGACTAGTGTTTTTGTCCACAGGGACTAGTGATTTTGTCCACAGGGACCAGTGTTTTTGTCCACACTGGCTAGTGATTTTGTCCACAGAGACTTGTGTTTTTTTCCACAGTGACTTGTGTTTTTTCCACAGTGGTTAGTGTTTTTTTCCACAGTGACTTGTGTTTTTGTCCACAGGGACTAGTGTTTTTGTCCATTGTGACTAGTGTTGATGTCCACAGTGGCTAGTGATTTTGTCCACAGTGGCTAGTGATTTTATCCGCAGTGGCTAGTGTTGTTGTCCACAGTGACTAGTGTTTTTTCCACAGTGGCTAGTGTTGTTGTCCTCAGTGACTAGTGATTTTATCTGCAGTGGCTAGTGTTGTTGTCCACAGGGACTAGTGTTTTTGTCCATTGTGGCTAGTGTTGATGTCCACAGTGGCTAGTGATTTTGTCCACAGGGACTAGTGTTTTTGTCCACAGTGACTAGTGTTTTGTCCACAGGGACTAGTGTTTTTGTCCACAGGGGCTAGTGTTTTTGTCCACAGGGACTAGTGTTTTTGTCTACAGTGACTAGTGTTTTGTCCACAGTGACTAGTGTTTTTGTCCACAAGGACTAGTGTTTTTGTCCACAGTGCCTTGTGTTGTTGTCCACAGGGACTAGTGTTTTTGTCCACAGTGCCTTGTGTCTTTTTTCCACAGGGACTAGTGTTTTTGTCCACAGTGCCTTGTGTCTTTTTTCCACAGGGACTAGTGTTTTTGTCCACAGGGATTAGAGTTTTTGTCCACAGGGACTAGTGTTTTTGTCCACAGGGACTAGTGTTTTTGTCCACAGGGACTAGTGTTTTTGTCCACAGGGACTAGTGTTTTTGTCCACAGTGCCTTGTGTCTTTTTTCCACAGGGACTAGTGTTTTTGTCCACAGGGACTAGTGTTTTTGTCCACAGTGCCTTGTGTCTTTTTTCCACAGGGACTAGTGTTTTTGTCCACAGGGACTAGTGTTTTTGTCCACAGGGACTAGTGTTTTTTTCTCTCTGTAGTAATTGTCTCATCTTGTTCTTATTTCAGGTTGTCTTTAAACTGACAAGTGCCTTTTCCTGGAATGATTCATGAGTAGAAACTAAAGGTTTTACGATTATAAATTTAATTTCATGTTTTTTTTCAATGGTTTTATTTGGAGCAGAAATGCACCATTTTGGCTTTAATTTCAGCCTCCACGTAAGAACAAACGCTGAGAGTTTGTCGTTTGTTTTTCAGGATGCTGTCCTGAAGCCGGTCTCAAACTGCAGGATCATCCTGCGCTGTAGATGTCCATCACCTGTACATGGCTTCAAAGAAGAAGCAGAGAGGGATGGGGTGTCATGAAGAGGGGGGGTCCACACCTGTGGGAGAACGCCCACCTGCGTGCTTTGCTGCTCTCAGACCTTGTAGGACCTATGAAGGCAGAAAACACTGCTCTGGTGTGACCAATGAAGAGGCAGCTACGATGGCTAAACCCAACACAAAGCCATCAGAGGAAACTGCACCTGTCAGACTTTCTGACGGGAAGCTTCTAGCCACTTCAGACGGCCTGTCAGCCGCCTGCGTCTGCAAAGGAATCAGAGTGACGCTGGACAACAACAGCATGTGGAACGAGTTCTTCAACTGCAGAACGGAGATGATTCTGACCAAACAAGGCAGCAGGATGTTCCCCTACTGTCGTTTCCGTCTCTCGGGCCTGCAGCCGTCCAGGAGGTACTCGTTGCTGATGGACATTCAACTGCTGGATAATAATCGATATGAGTGGACAGGCAGCAGCTGGCAGGTTGCTGGGAAGGCGGGGCCTCAGGTGAAGAATGCCCCATTTGCACATCCAGAGTCCCCATCAACAGGCCAACACTGGATGCAGAGCCCAGTGTCCTTTTACAAACTGAAACTGACAAACAACCCGACGGACCAGGAGGGCAACACCATCCTCAGTCCCATGCACCGTTACCTCCCCCGCCTTCACGTGGTCCAAACAGACAAACCCACTAAAGACATAAACCTGAACAGCACTGCTGTCTGCACCTTCACCTTCCCTCAGACGGAGTTCATGGCGGTCACAGCGTATCAGAACCGTCACTTTGCTCAGCTCAAAGTGGATTGTAACCCGTTCGCCAAAGGACTGAAGGAGGACGTCTCCACGCTGAAAGGTTCAAAGCTAAAACTGAACACTAAAAAAGATGCAGACACAACGGCCAACAAGCTGCTACCTGTGAAGAAGAGCTTAAAGTCCTTGCTGGAAAACCACAAACCTAGGACCTCAAAAACAACAGGGTGGAAGCCCTCGGTGTCAGGTGACCCACACGCCACAAACAGCACTGAGTCAGTGTTAAAGATCTCAGAGGAGCATTCACGGTAAGATGGCACCCTCTGTGGGGGATTTACTAATGTCTGTAGAGAACACAAATGAAAAACAGCCCCTTATAAGTAAAGTCACTGTGTAAATGCTCTGATATTCAGTTATGGTAGACTCTAGGGGTGTAAATAACTGGTTTCATCCTGATACGATTCAATATTGATATTTTGGACAACGATACAATATTTTCCTATAACAAAGTCTGCCACGGTATGATTTTGTTTTGATATGGGGCCTACGATCGATAAAAGGAGATTTTATGCCCAATAACACAGTTACAGAGAAAAACAGTTTCTACAATTAAATTACTGACAGGTCTCTCTGTTTAATAAAAACATCTGCTTTAACAGAAAGAAGAAAGACCTGCATTTTACCACAGTAACATGTTTTCTCATTTCTTTATACTACGACCCCTGATATATTATGAAGAACATAACTGTGAACATTTGTGTTTAAAAACATGTTGATTTAAAAACATTTTTATTTGCTCACATCCTCAGATCACTCTAAGGCACCAATGGGGACGTTTGCTGCAACCCTTTATAATAATGATCAACATTTTTGGCCTGTTTTCCTATTTTAGATTTTTTTCTTTAACTTAATTACACAGATGTGGACTTGAACAGATATTTCTGCTCTAGATCACATACTTTCCACAGGGGCCTGTTAATGTGGCAGATAGTTCATTGGTCTTTTTCTGTGTTCATCCTATTTACTGAAATGGTAATGTGTTCTAGAGACTCAGGACTGTTGCTGTGTTCATGCTTAAACTGTGTTTGAAGGACTGAAGTGTTTGGTCTGAACTATATTTATATATTGGTATTGATATTGGCTAAAATGATTTATAAATTTCACCATATTGAATAAACCGCAATATTGAGCATTCCTCGTCAGGCTAAGAAACAAAATAAATGATAAGTTTTATGTTCTTATGTGGGCCTTTTTTATGGATTTGTTGCAGGCCAACTTATAAAGACCAAGGACCACAGTTGGCCCACGGCCCATAGTTTGGACACCTCTTACAATGCCATGAAAAAATGATTTGCCCACTTTCTGATCTTGACTTTTTTGTATGTTTATCACACTTAAATGTTTTGGATCATCAAACCAGTTTTAGTACCTCACAGAGACAACCCAAGTAAACAGAAAAGTCAGTTTCTAAAAGATGATTTTATTTATTAAGGGAATAAAATCCAATCCTCTCTGCCCCTGTGTGGAACAGTAATCTCCCCCTAACCTAATAACTGGTTGTTCCATCCTTGGCAGCAATAACTGAAATCAAGCGTTTGTGAAACTGCTGATGAGTGTTTCTCATCGCTGTGGAGGAACGTTGTCCCACTCTTCTTCACAGAGTTGTTTGAACTCAGCCATATTGGAGGGTTTTCCAGCATGAACTGCCCGTTTAAGGTCACACCACAGCATCTCAGTTGGATTTAAGTCCAGACCCTGACGAGACCACTCCAGAACCTGAATTTAGTTTATTCTGATCCACTCAGAGGTGGAGTTGCTGGTGTGTTTGGGGTCGTAGTCCTGCTGCATAACCCAAGACTGCAATTTTTAGAGGTGTCCCAATCCGATATTGATATCGGATATCGTTCCGATATCAGCAAAAAAAAAAAAAAAAACGACTATCGGATTATATTGGATTACATCTAAAATCTCCGATTTAAGCACTCCGATACAAGCAGTCCATTCCAGACTCCGCTCCAGCATTTCTATCCAGCGGCGCCGCAGGATCACAACAACAGCCTGCTTGAGTGCTAACCGGTGCTAACCGCTAATACAGTAGCAAGGAGTAGGAGTGATATCGGCCATGTCGCAGTATTTTCGTTAAAGTCAGTTAAAGTCGTTGCAGCTGGGTGCAAAACTTGTCATGCACAAGTTCCCCGTGGTGGCAAAGAACTGGGGAAGTTTAATACGACCAACCTCATCGGGCATTTGAAGAAGCATCACAAAAAACAGCATGAGGATTTTCACAAGACCACGAAGAAACAACAAGGCTCTGGCTCCTTCAAACGACCGACGCTGTCCGAAACATTTGGAAAGCGTGATAAACTCCCACGGGACGGCAAAAAGGCATTAGCTATAACAGAAAAGATCCATGACCAGCCCCTGTCAGTGGTGAGTAATGTCGGGTTTAAACGCTTGATTGAACCTCGAGCCGATTTTTAACCAATGGGTCACATAAACTTTGACCTTAAACATGAGCACATTCTACAGTTGAATAGAAAACAGCAAACATAAATTAGACAAGCCTGAAAAATGACCTCAGTAAATCCAAGAAAAACAAATCAGACTTTTAAAGTGCAAAATAACAAATGAAGTTCACCTCAGTTATTTTTTACTGCCAGTATCTGGTGGGAACAACTGAGGGCAGAGAGAAAAAAAACCCACAATATTGTCTATTGTCCAACTGCTCAGAGTTAAGAGTCCACAGCTCCAATTTCAAAATCAACATCTCACTCTAACAACAAGAGCAGAAAACGAATAATAATCAGTCAGTGAACTAAATTCCTAACTAAACCCTTCCTACTCCTCCATCTCCACTGTCTGCAGTCCCAGCATGATGTGGAGATTCTTTTTTAAGAAGATAAGCATTTTGGCTTTTCACACCCTGTCCCCACACGTTCATGCTCACAGAAACAAACACAGTAAAGACAGGCTTTTCTAATTTATTTTTGATTTATTCTATTTAACTGTAGAATGTGCTTATATTTAAGGTCAAAATGAACGTAACCCATTGGTTAATAATAAATGGGTCAGTTTTTCTCGTACCTACTGTTGCTGACTTGTTCTCTGAGTAATATCATGCGATCAAGCCTTTTCTAACATTCCATACTACAAAATAAGCAGTAAAAGTACGTATGATTGGTGCTGATATCGTATCAGCCAACATCGGTATTGGCCGATACTCAAGTCTAAAATATCGGTATCGTATCAGAAGTGAAAAAATCTGATCAGGACATCCCTAGCAATTTTGGCTCAGTGTCTCTCTGATGGTTGAGTCATGACCTCTGACCTTAACTGAGTCAGTGAGGCCCACAGGTCTTTGGATGTGGTTCTGGGTTCTTCTGGGACCTCCTGGATGAGTCGTCATTTTTCTCTTGGAGTCATGTTGGTTGGCCGACCACTCCTGGGAAGGTTCACCACTGTTCCCAGTTTTCTCCGTTTGTGGATAATGGCTCTGACCGTGGTTCTCTGGAGTCTTGTAAATGTCTTTGTAGCCTTTTCCAGACTGATAGATTTCAGTCTCTTTGTTTCTCATTAGTTCTTGAATTTCTGTGGATGGTGGCCTGATGCGTTTCTTTCTGAGATCTTGGAGCCTACTTCACTTTGTCTGACAGCTTCTATTTAAGGGATTTCTACATTAAACAGATCTGGAGGTAATCAGGCCTGGGTGTGGCAGAGAAACTGAACTCAGCTTTACAAGAACTGTGGTTAATCACAGTTAACTAGAGGTGTGACAGGATCTCGCGAGATCAAAATGCCACGAGATGTCTCGTCAAGGTGAAAAATCATCTTGCGAGATCAATATTGCCCAGACGCCAGGAGCAGCAGCTCTCCTGACAGGAAACAGTACCTGACAGGAAGTTATAAAAGCTCATTTAGATCTAGCAGACTCGCTCATAGTGCTGCTGTCTGTGACTGTATAACTTTGATTCAGTCTCTGCTCCTCTCACCGTCTGTCAGCCACACATCCATCAGCTGTTGGCTGTGCTATCATCAGAGGGTTAACATGTTTAGTAGGGGTGGGGGAAAAACTCAATACAGCATAGTATCGCGATATTTTTTCTGGTGATATATTGTATCGTCCACCAAGTATTGATTTTTATCAAGTTGCTAATATGAACTGAAGTCTATGATAATGGAAAAAAAATCATTTGTTTGTCCAGTGAAGTCTGCAGAGGTGACGGTCATAGAGCAGGAGAAATTTAGAACAACAAACACGGCAGCACCAGGAGAAGGACATTAGGGATGCAAGCAGGGCAGGAAATAGACGGACATGACACATGAGGTTAGCAAGAAGTGCTACATGAAAAAAATACTGCAGGAATACGACAAACATGAGGGCAAGACTAATGCTGGATCAGCTAAACTGTTGAAAAAAATGGTATATATTGCAATATATGGCATCGCGATACTCAGTGTCTTGCAAAATGTTTAAAATCACAATATCAAATAATGACCCGAGTATGGTGATAATATCGTATGGTGGGGCCGCTAGTGAGTCCCACCCCTAATCTGTAGCGCAGTGGGCCGTTGTCTACTGCAGGAGTAAACTTAGCTAAACAAACTCTGTTTGAGCGCCACAGAGTCCACTATTAGCTCCAGTTTAACACGCCACACCCGCTCACCAACGCACATTAACACACACTCTCGTCTATGAGGACAAAAGACCACAAAACTATGAAATAATCTATTTCTCTAAATAATGGTAAAAAAACAAATGTGTTATTGACAGATGTATTTATTTTGAGTCTTTTAAATATGGATGTCCTTAAAGAGGATGAGAAATAGTTTGATCTTACTGGTGCAGCTCTTTATATTTCAGTCTGTTGTAAACAGTGTTGAAAGTAGTGATGCATGATAAGTATTTTTTTGAACCGATACCAGTAACCGATAATTTCCTACTCCTGATGGCCGCTAACCGATAATAACTGATTTTTTTTATTTTATTTTATTTTATTTTTTTTCAATTCTGTGATTTTGAAAAATAAGTTTATTCCATGTATTTATGCACATCTGGGGGTAAGAAGGGGTTAATATGTCGTGAGCAAAGATGTTTAAAACTAATTCTAACCGACATTATCCCCTTTTCCCTTGGAATAAATTCTTGAAAAGTGGTCAAATCTGACATTTCAATTAACTAAACAAGGATTCAGCCGACTCATTTCAAATCAGACATAAAAACAGATGACAACAGGCTGTCAGGATTAACAAATGGAGATGTTTGGGGTCTTTTTTTATGTTTTTGCTGCATAAGTCAGAAATAGAGCTGATGTTTTACATAAAGATTAAAAATATGCATTGACATAAGTCATATCAGAGATAGGTTAAAATGTAAAGTCCACCGTGGTCTGTAACTTCTGTTCCTAACGTGGATCAGACTGAATGAAAGCACATCAATCACGTGAAAGCAGCGGTGGATCAGGAGACTGTCAGAATGATTTGTCATTATTAGCGTTGCCTTTTGGCTCTGATGAACTTTCTGCAGTTTCCAGTGTCTGCTCAATCAGCGCTCTGCCTCGTCTTAACTTTTGTCTAGGTCCTAATGCCCACGGCTACGCCGCTTCATTTTAACGTCGTTAGGATGATGACTTTAAGTGACTTGAAAGACCAGTCGAAGACTTCTTTCCACTCTTCAGGACCTTTGCAGGGCAAATTTTACACACACTGTCATGTTATCCTCCCAGTAAATACTGGATAACTTCGCCGTGTCGTCAGCTCTTAGCACAGAGGCCGCTTCTCTTCTTCTCTGGTGGTTAACAGTGGGTTGTGTACTGCTGCGCCACCTACTGTTTTGGAATGTGTAGTCTCATGAGAAAGAAAACAAACGCCTTTATTATCGGTGGATTTTATCGGCAAAATTAAAATATTTAAAATACATGCGTTATCAGCCGATAATTTATCGGTGCTGATAATTATCATGCATCCCTAGTTTAAAGTCCTTTCAAAATAATCTAAATGCTTTTATTATTATTATTATTATTATTATTGTAGCAATGACTGCATGGTGTAGTTTAATAAAGATGTGGTAGACTATTAAAATGAAAGGTTTGATTTGAAGAGCTTTAAAACTTTAAAAGAGTTTAACTCAGAGTTAGACAAACTGTCTGATAGCCTGTTCAGTAGAAGAGGAGTTAGTTTAAACATGGAGCTGGGCAATTAATCGAAAAATAATCTAGACCCACATTTAGAGCCCCCAACTGACGTAAAACTGCTGTGTTGATTGTTTCAATTTTTTCCCCTTTTCTTGGAAAACTGTGACTTTTTACGAAAAATATTTCCATTTCAGCTAATATGTGTTTTGATTTCAAATATTTCAATAAATAACCATAAATTGTTAATCTGTGCCTGTTCCTTTCAGTTGTTTGTTATAAAATTATACAAATATTTACAGAGCAAACAGAGTCGGAAGTTGGGGTGGAATAATCGTTCATCAATCATAATCGAGGTAAAAAGTTCAATTAATCGTGATTTTGATTTTTGCCGTAATCGCCCAACCCTATTCTGAATTGACCCGAATGTGTTGCAGCTATGACTTTCAGCCATATAAATGACATATTTTCCACTCATCTAATTTTTTCCAAAATTAAAAAAAAAAAAAGTGTAAAATCCCGTCAGGTGAGATAAGCATCCCGTCACACCGCTGCAGTTAACGCATGATTTAACAAGGGACAATTACTTTTTCACACCGAGCCAGGTATGTGTGGATTTTTTCCCTTAATAGAAAACTACATTTTTATGAGTTCTTAAATAATTTGAACATGCCACAGAATAAACACAAAAAAATAATAAATGATTTTAGAAAAATGAAAATATGTTCAACGTTTCTACCGTGCCTCCCTCCTTACAAACAGACATGAACACTTTAAGATCATACTAATGACAGCAGCCTGGGGATGAATGAACTCTTTCAGTGGGAGACTTTTATTATCTACTCAGTTTTTCCACTAATCATCAGATCACAATCAGAGAAGTACTAAACTAGGCGAAAGTAAAGTTGGTCAGCCGTCTGTGTGTGACACTAACAGCTCCACGCCAAGTGACGCCATAATCGCCTGAAACAACAAATCGATACATAAATTCTAGGAATGCATGATATTGGATTTTTTACAGGAGGATTTTGAACTCTATTCTGAACTTTTATTCAGAGGGCTCTGTCCTCTACTGATTGTTCTCACTGTGACCATCCATGTGTAACTGGAGAGGTCAAGGAGAGCGGAGTAGCTAAAATAAAATAAAGCACACTGTATGGAGCGACATAGACGGGGGTTCAAAAAATAGTCGGGTTTTGCTGCTCTTGAACGTAGCATCCCAGACGAATGTACCGGGTCTGTAGCAGCAGCAGCTTAAGCACTCTCCACCTGCTCGTGCTGCACCAGCGGAGGTTTACGTTTGAGGAAGAGATAATCAGCTCATATAAATAACACCCAGATGATTAGGCATTAGATTTAAACCTTGAATCAGAGTCTAACGCTTTTAGAAGTGAGTGTAGGTCAGCTTTCAGGCTGCGCGAGTGACATAAATCAGAGACTGGTAGTGCAAGGAGCCGACAGAAGAGGGAAAAGGCATACATTAAAAGATCGATCTTTGGATTTTATGGAGATATCAGATATTAAAAATAAAAAAGAATGGATCTGAATCAGAGAATTGATTTTTTGAACCTAGGCGTAGTCAGAAGTTTTTGCGGCTACAAGTTAAACTGAAAGTCACATCCGCACACCTGGCATACGGTGCCATATTTTGGTACCCTTGGATTTTAACACATCCTTGTGACTGGACGAGTGTGGAAGAGAAGTCAATTTTCCATGCAGGATGTGAAGGGGGTTAGCTAATGCTGCTGGAAGTCTTGCCATCAATGTTTGAAAGTGTAGTGGAAGTGTACGGATGGATAGCTTTGACCTGCGGTGTGAAAGCACTTTGAGTAGTCAGACGACTAGAAAAGTGTTCAACAAGCTCAAGTCCATTTACCATGAATGTGTTGGGTTGAACACAGGTTCTGTAGCTTGGTCTACCGTGAAATCATGCTGATGTTTCTGGTGTTTTCTGGTTTTCTTTAGTTCTCCTCCAGCTCAGAAGTTAATCTCCGAGCTGATCCGCGAGGCACACGTTTCTCTACAAAGATGCAGCCTGGACCAGCTAAGCATCCACAACAACATCCTTCACACAACCGAGCAGAGAAACACTAACACAACAACTCTGAAACACAACGGACACAAGAGCAGTAAATCTGCCACAAAACCCAGTGAGACACCGCCGGCAAATCAAGGAGAAGATGGTGTAAAAACCAGGAGGTTCAGGCAGGACTCTGGGAGGTCACTTAGCTGCAGGAACAACACCCGCACCAGCCACATTGCTTCATCAGCTCCAACACCTTCATCAGCTCCTTCACCTGCTCCATCAGCATCTCTAAACTCCTCTGTGGACTCTGACCTCCATCCAAAGCCTTCACCTCTGTCAGAGGACAAGGTTAAACTGCACAAACGTCCGGCCCCGCTGCCTTTGCCAGCTCTAGCTCTTTTTTTAAAGCAGCACTCCACAAAAACTAAAAAAGTCAAGAGCACGCAGGATTCTCTTACCAAAGCAACTCCATCTCAACCTGCAGCTGAACCTCCATCTCAACCTGCAGCTGAACCTCCATCTCAACCTGCAGCTGAACCTCCATCCCCGTCTGAGCCTCCCTCTGAGCTCTTGTCTAAACCTGTCAGCTTGGATCCTGGTCCCATAAAGGACCTCTCCCGTGAGCTCATGAACACAGTGTCCTCTCCTGCTGATGAGCATGTCTCTCCTGATGCAGCAGTCCTTAAAGTTCACGTTCAGGCTGATGAACCCTGTCAGTCAGGTGTGGAAGCACCAGCCACTTCAGACTCAAATGAACAACAACCTGTGGAGGCCTCTGTTTCAGATCCTGAAGGTGACTGTCCAACACCAGATGATAGTTCACTGGTATTATCCAATTCAGGTGATCCTTTATGTCCTTTCTCCATGTCCTCATCTCTTATCCACTCGTCGTCCTGTGAACCGGCGTTACCCGTTCACATTTCACCTCCATTAGACCAGCCCGCCCTGAAGGCCGACTCTCTGCTCCCTGATCCAGAATGTTCTTTTGTCTTTGAGTCATTATCTCCTGTGAGTTCTCCCTCGCTGTTACCTTCCCTGCCTGTTTCTTTAACATTAGATCTGGACTCTCAGACATCTGAACATGAAGCGTTACACAGTGAAGACGACTCTGCGTCTGTGTTTAAATGGCACACAGTATTACCTCAACCTGAGCCCTATGTCGGCTCATCATTCACTACATTTCAGCCCACGCCCCAAACACTACCTCTAGCCTCCGATAGCTCACCTATGCTGCCTTCAGAGACCACCTCCCTCCCTGAACCACAGTCTCTGCACCCGGCCACACCCCAACCTGAAATGACACCACCCTTTCAGGTGAATGAACAGTCGCTGCCTTTCCCTGCAGAGCTGTCCCCCCTGGCTCTCCAGCTGCCCCTTTCTCCAACCTTCTCCTCTTTAGATGGAGATGCTTTGTCACCCACTCCTTCACTTGCAGACCTAGTCCACTTTTTCTCCATCGATGATGACCTTGGAATTGGGGTGGAGTTTTCAAACTCGGAGGTGGTGTCTGCAAACTACCCACCTCCAGTTACAGGGGAAGCAGTTACACAGGAGTCGCCTCAGCAACTGCAGACAGTGCAAGCAGGCAAACCTGGAAAGCGTAAGAAAAAGTCGAGGCGGAAAAAGGTCTCTAAGACCTTAACAGATCAGGAGACGGACATCTCCACCTACACCTGCATGCAGCCAAACCTGGAGAAGGTGGAGGAGCAGCTGTTCATCTCCTTTACATCAAAGGTAAAGCCTGCTAGAGCCACCGCTGGTAAACGTGACAAAATAATCTGAGACACACTAAGAATGCCACTAACAGCCTTAGACCTACCAAGAAAGACACTTGGACAACCAAGAACAGCCTTAGACCTACCAAGAAAGACACTTAGACAACCAAGAACAGCCTTAGACATACCAAGAAAGACACTTAGACAACCAAGAACAGCCTTAGACCTACCAAGAAAGACACTTAGACAACCAAGAACAGCCTTAGACATACCAAGAAAGACACTTAGACAACCAAGAACAGCCTTAGACATACCAAGAAAGACACTTAGACAACCAAGAACAGCCTTAGACCTACCAAGAAAGACACTTAGACAACCAAGAACAGCCTTAGACATACCAAGAAAGACACTTAGACAACCAAGAACAGCCTTAGACCTACCAAGAAAGACACTTAGACAACCAAGAACAGCCTTAGACCTACCAAGAAAGACACTTAGACAACCAAGAACAGCCTTAGACATACCAAGAAAGACACTTAGACAACCAAGAACAGCCTTAGACATACCAAGAAAGACACTTAGACAACCAAAAACAGCCTTAGACCTACCAAGAAAGACACTTAGACAACCAAGAACAGCCTTAGACCTACCAAGAAAGACACTTAGACAACCAAGAACAGCCTTAGACCTACCAAGAAAGACACTTAGACAACCAAGAACAGCCTTAGACCTACCAAGAAAGACACTTAGACAACCAAGAACAGCCTTAGACATACCAAGAAAGACACTTAGACAACCAAGAACAGCCTTAGACATAACAAGAAGGACCCTGGTGATACAGCGTATGATCAAAGCAATACCAGTAATATAATTACAGTACCAAAACAGACCACCAAGACTGAGACCAACTTCAGTGATACAAAGATGTGTAGTCAGGCCCCCTCATCCTGCTTGTCTTGGTAAATCCCTTATCCTCCCACCCCATTGATTCAAACTTTCCCTGCTCTGGCCCTTTGCCATAATAAAATATACAACCGCAATGATAGATTTGGCTGACACAGCACAGCTGGTGTCACATTGTTTTGGTTCTGTGCGGGTCTCGCCAGAACTAGCGTTCCATCTCCGCATTTGCATACAACAACAGCAAACAGGGTGTAGAGGAGGCTTCAGGATTAATAAACTGTGACGTTTTTAACTGCAGTTAACCGTGACACTGTATAAATGTCTCATCCCTTGATGTAATACAACCTGCAGCCTGTAGGGGGCACTGATATATTGGAACGTAGATCAACATGTTGATATTTTAATGTCTAAAAACTAAAGAATGGCTTTTAATTTTTCAGGAGGCCCTCAAACTTCACATCACAGACTCAACTAGAGGATCTGTCTCTCAGACAACACCTCAAGATCACCTAAGGACACCTGAAAGTCAAACAAGGACACCTGAAGGTCAAACAAAGGCACCTGAAGGTCAAGCAAGGACACCTGGAGGTCAAACAAGGACACCTGAAGGTCAAACAAAGGCACCTGAAGGTCAAACAAGGACACCTGGAGGTCAAACAAAGATACCTCAAGATCGAATAAGGATACCTGAAGGTCATTTGATCACACCTGAAGCTCACCTGCAGACACCTGAGTACTCCGCTGAGCATGGTAAGCTCTGATTTTCAGTCAGGGGTTTTAAATGTATATTTAGCATTAGCTTAGCTTGCACCAGTTCTATCTAAAATTACTAAACCCTACAGATGAGCTAGCCATGCTGTTGCTGAAGTTGTGTTGATGTTTGGTTACCATGACGATGTTTATCTTGTTTGGTACAGCACAATGACCAAAATAACAGGTCAGAATGAGGTTTGAGCAGACCAATCAGAGGTCAGTGTTCACAGTCAGACAGGAGAAGCAGATAAAAATAACTTTGGATCACTGACCTTAATCACATAGGGAAATGTTGGTGGTATGTCAGAGCATTCTGATCAGCTGATAACTGAAGCCTGCAGTCAGAGCAGTTAAACATGAGGTAATGGTACGTCATGATTGGACGGCACCGTGAGTCCACAGGAAGGCATCCATTGGTGAGGGATCTAACTCATTAACTCAACGCTAACACCAAACAGCCACTGAAACTACTACTGCTCATCCTGGTTTCAGACAAAAACATTTAGCATGTTTCATATTCCAGCAGACGGTCTGGAGGAGGAGGTGGCTTCCTCCCAGAAGATTCTTCTCAGAGACCTCAAGGTGATGAGACACCGACAGGTGATACATCCTGTGCTGCAGGCAGGTATGTTCAGCCGGAGTGGAGCTAATGTTAGCATGCTAGCTGCTTTAACATGAAGTCCAAAGGCCTTCTCAGCTGGTGGGTCAGGACCCAAAAAGGTCACAAGTCTATTTTCAGTGGGTCCTGAATGTGTTCCAGAGTCCCTGAAATTATTTCAAAACATCCTCAACATATGCTCTACTCCTGATCATCTGATAACTAGCGGTTGAACGTTCTGTCTCTGCTGAGTCCGTCTAGTTTCCCTGGACTCGGTCTTGATACTTTTTTAATGTTTCTGTTTTTAGTTGGTTTGAAGATGAACCTGCTGGATCCAGCTCAGGCCGTAGACCTCCAATACCTTGGAGTTCGTCTGCCCCTCCCCCTGCCTGGACTCTCAGAGAATCCACCAAACCCAGGTCTGTACCCCCCTCAAGACCTGATTTAGGGGTGTACTCCCCTTCTGGAACTGAGCCAGTTCTGAAACCCTTATAACAGCCTGATCCAAGTCCACCAGGTCTGAAACCCCCATCAGGACCTGATGGGGCCTCTCACTCCGCTATCAGGAACTGCCCCCCTCCCCCCAGTTAGGGGATCTGTGTAATCTTTACCTGAGACCATCACGCCCCCACTCTCATTCTAAGGACCTGTTTACCCGTGTTTGTCCTACAGGTGTCTGCAGTGCCTTTGTGTCTCGAACAGGAAAAACCACAGATGTGACCCAGATCAAAGGCTGGAGAGAAAAGTTCAGTCCATCGGAGACTCCGGTCCCTCCTGTTCTACCTGAAGGTGATCAGACTCAGTCACGTTGATCAGATAGATGCCAGACTCCACCTGTAGTCAGTTATCTCATCATGAATGTATCTCATTCCTGATTAAACCATCTAACAGATCAGCTACATCATTATTAACATGTCATTAGGTTGTCTGATAGATGCCACCTTAATGCAGGTGGATCAGTCTTTAACCAGAACCTAGCCAGAATGTTCTAAACCACATTGATGTTTCTGTCCCACAGCTGGGCCCAGTTCTGACCTGCAGAAGAAGAACCTGTCAGCGTTCTGCAGTGACATGTTGGATGAGTACCTCGAGAATGAGGGGAAGCTGATTGATGAGCGGGCTGACAGCTTTGCTCAGCCCCAGCTGGACCCCCCGGTCTACCAGTTGCCCACTACCAGCACCAGCTACGTCCGAACCCTGGACAGCGTCCTGAAGAAGCAGACCACTTCAGAACTGATTTCTGGATTCATTCCCCCCTCCAAGAGACCCAAATTCACTCTAAAGGAGTCCCGAACCTCCAGAAGAGAAACTCCCAAGCCAAGGGGTCCAAAACCACACAAACCCAGATTAGAATCTACCCCTGTTGGATCCAGTCTAGCTGAGTCAAACCTGGACTCTAAACAGCACACAGTCCCAGTTCCAGATGCCTCCCCTCCTTCAGCAGCCCCGCCTATGTCAACAGCCCCCTCTCCATCAGGGCCCTTGGTCCTCTTCAGCAAACCTAAGAGACTGAAACCCCACCCGAGGGACCCCTTTGGATTACCTCAGACCCCCATGGTAAAGAAGAGGAGGAAGCTCAAATCCATGTCCCAGTCCCCCTTCCACACAGGCTCCTCTGACCCATCTCTCCTTAACAAAGAGGGTCTGGATCCTCTGGAGTCAGACTCTGAACTGACAGAACAGGGTCGTCTTCCACTGATGACAAGGGCGCTGCTGAGACAGAAGGACCTGGAGGAAGGGGCGGTCTGGGAGGGAAATCCAAGAACCAGAATCACTAAAGACAGGGCTGCCATCGCTCTGACGTCACTGTTTACTCTAAAGGTAAGATACGTCTACCTGTACCCGTCAGATCCACAGTACTCCAAGTCCGGGGCAGGAAAAGAACCAGAGCTGGTGGAGGGTTATGGTCAGCATGCAGAAAGCATGCAGGACCTGATACAGAACCAAAACTTGGAGTATTTGAGAACTGTTAGTTAATATGACAAGTTCCATCAAGATCCTGAGTTTAATGTGGTGCTGTGGTTGCCATGGTTCTGTGGTTGATGTGGTTCCATGTTTGGTGTATCCTGTGGTTGACATGCGTCACCCTATTAAAATAATGGCCTAAGTCATATTTTCAAGTTTTTTGGGAAAACACAGAAAACTTAACCAAATGCAGAGCATGTGATATTTATGAATCATTTCAAACAAAAAGGCCTTGACAGTGGATGACTGTTGACATACATAGAACGTTGTGTGTCAATTATGTAACATTAAAGAATAAAGTGACTTAGGCCAATTTTCGAACATTCTAGTGTGACTTAGGCAACTTTAAACCTGGCTTAAACTGCCCTTTTATTTGATAGTGCAAACTCAAAACTGAAATTACCCTGAGTTAAATTAGACAAATGTCAGGTAAATCAAATTGGTCAGGAGGCAGTCCCTTTCCTCACTTCTCCAGCTCTTCTTTGCTGGTTTTTATTGAACTTAACCCAACATCCAGTTTTGACAACTTTTTGAAACCTGACTATTAACTGTCCTTTAATTCCATAAAGCAAACTCAAAAAGTAAATAACTCTAACCTAAATTGAACAAATGTCAGGTAAGTCAAACGCTGAGGAGGCATGTCCCTCTCCTCACTTGTCTAGCTCTTCTTTGCTGGGTTTTTGTACCTGTCCCAGTTCTATTCAGTTTATCCCCTGAATCTTCGTTCTTGGTCGTCTTGATTTGCCTATGTGGCAAATTGTCAAAGAAGTGATGACACTCAACGGGCATCACATGTTTCATGGACTGAAGTTCCTGGAACTTCCTCTCTTTGATTGGCGGAGCATGCTGGAACACTCTGATTCATGCCATCGGCTCACTTGGCACCTGTACCCTCTGTGGCAGTGCATCCCACTCAGAGCTCTCAGAGAAGGATAGCTTGTACTGCACCTTGCCATCAGGGCTAAATTGAAGAGCCCGCAAATCATGTACAGTTGGGTCTCCTGGTTTTTTGCCTGGTCTGATACTTGAGAAGTAAGATCCATTGAGTTTCATGATTTCATCATGTTTGACCACCTTCACTTGGTAGGGTTTTGGTTTGAGTCTTGCAGTCTGGAGGATGATCGTGTAGTCTCTCGGGGTGATGATGTCCGCTGTCATTTTGCACTCGATGGTACTGTGCATGCTGTCGCATTCCATTTGTGTATGACCAGCGACAAGGTACTTTTGTGTTGTAAGAACCCCATGTTTTCTGGAGAGCTCAGAATATGCGTTTGCCACACTTACATTCCGGTTCTGATAACCGCAGCCATCACTCCATACTACTATCTCCTTGATTTCAGGATTTTCTTTGATCACTCTTTCAAAATGGTGGTACCGAAGGTGTGCAAAAACATCGCTGCTGAGGTCCCCCTCTGACTCATCCCAGATGTAGCATTACCCTTCCTTTGAATGCAAATCGAAGAGGGTAAAGTTGTGGACCTGCAGTTTTGTTTTGTAATACAGGCAGCTGGCTTGGGTTTTTGGACACAGCTTGCAAGTCCATTGTCTATACAGATTTCTCTTTGTTTGCAGACTCCTTGTCATGGGATTTCTCTTGCCTTGCTTCATCTTTTTTGTTCACATGTGCATCATATTCAGCCCTACTGATATTCCCATGCTTGAATGACACACAAACGTCACACTGATCCTTTCTCGGAATGAATACAGAATATTTTCGGCATGGAACACATTTCTGAAGTGATACTCACTCACAGCCCTCATTCCAGCAGTTGCAGCTGCCTGTTGGTATTCCCGGTGTAGCTGAGCGATGGTTGTGCCTGGGTATAGGAACTTCTTGTCTTTGTAGGTCGCTATGTTTCTGCAGTAGTGTGAATCAACAGTAGGCAGCTCCTTCAACCAGTCCTTAAGAAAACCAGTGACATTGGTTTCCACTTTAGAATGCTTGCCACTTTTTGGTCCAGATTTGGTTGACGGGGCTGCTGCTTGTTTGTCAGGGCCTTCGTCAGGATCTTTGTCAGAGTCTTTGTTCAGCCAATGTGTGATGGTTCTTTCAGGGAGACCAGGTGTAGATGCAAAAAGTGCCTTGCACACTTTAAGACTTAATACATCCTGAAGTTTCAGCTGGTAGCTAAATGATGAATTGCGCCTGGATCCCTCAGCAACTTTCTTTTGCTTAATGGCAACCTTTGTGACCAGAGTGGTAACATATAACTTCCGTTCTTCCCACGTTTCCATTGACCACACTCTCTCAAATATCCACTGCCTCTGCTCTTCTGTAATGGCTTGGCAGCCTCGAGCCTTGATTCTTTGACAGAACTTCGAATTGCAGGGAGGACCCTGAGCCTTCGCAGTCATTTCTTTGTCACCTTTGGACTTGTATGGCATTCTTTGAGACGTTTTCCCTTGGATTCATTTTGCTTCCATGTACCTGGGCTGAGGTGTTTCTGTCATTTTCTTTTGACCACATTGTTTTCTTTAACATCCTCACCATGCTGTTCTGGTGTTGCTGCCCCCACGGCTTGGCTGTCTTCATGTTCAGGGGCAGATGACTCATCAGAGGATGGGTTATAGTCTGGATCTCTGATATTATCATCTGTGTCCTCGTCAGTGGGAGTGTTTAAGCTGTTGTCTGCTCCAGCTGAAAGAGGGTCTTGACTTGATACATGCATCTCAATCTCTTCAACGATGGGCTCAATTTCAAGGATGATATCATTTTCAGTGAATAAGGAGGTGTCAGAATAGTCAAATACTTCTCCTACCAAAAAGCAAAAAACATTTCTTTAATTTTAAAACTTTGAGGGGTATTATTGCCTTGTGCTCATTTATATTTGGAAAGAAGTGGGCTAGGAATACATAGCTAGCTAGAAGTAGCTAGCTTTGTAATTAAACTATAACTTGTGAAATTTAGACATTTAGACAACATTATAGCCTAGCCTTTATGAAAGTAAACCTTATCACTCACCAGAAGTAACTGATTCAAGAATCATGTTTAGAGCTTCTTCTGCACTATAGATTCTGTTGCTTCTTGAAGCAGCCGCCATCATGAAAGCTTGTTAATTGCCCAAGTCAGACATTTTATCCTTAAGAATGAAAAATGTTGACTTAAGCAAAAAATAAAATGGCCTAAGCCACCCTCTTGACATAGGCCATTGTCCTATAGGGCATAAAGAGCATGATCCTTTCAACGAAGGATCTAGGCGATTTTACCAGAGATGGCCAGCATTATCAAGAGATGATTTAGGCCAAAAACTCATTTTTGTCAAAAAATGATTTAGGCCATTATTTTAATAGGGTGACGCATGGTTGGTGTGGTTCCATGGTTGATGTGGTCCTGTGGTTAATGTGGTCCTGTGGTTGACATGGTTCTGTGATTCCTCCACAGGGTTTTGTGGTTGAGAACCCGACCACACCGGTCCAGGTCTCTGGCCGCCCCCCTCCTCCCTGCCTGAATGAGTTCTGCCGGCTGGGTTGCGTGTGTGTCAGCCTCTCCTACTGCTACAGGATCAGCCACTGTGGACGGCCCGCCTGCATGCTGGGCTGCAGCTGCCTTAAACAGAAGGTGGTTCTGCTCAAAAACCTGGAACCAGACTCCAGCCCATCCCACCAAGGAGCCAGGAGGAGGAGGAAGAGGAGGATGAAGATGGCCTATGGTAGGTCCAGCCAGTCAGAGAGCTTCAGGCTCTGATGTCACCAAAGGAAGGGAACGAAGTTGATTTTTTTAAAACAATCAATGTTTTAGTAGTTTTATATATAATCAGAATTTATAACTTTAGTGTTTCCTGTGTTTATAATGCAGTTAGAATGTGTATTATAATCATGGTAATAATTGTGACTGGTGGTGACTCTCTGTGAGTCACACCTGTAGACCAACCAAGGTCACGTGACTTCCTCCTCGCCTTTGTAGTTTTAAAGGAGGCCGACAGCGTTTCCCAGCCTGCAGAGCGGGTCCGGACTCTGTGGAAGAGGTCTGCAGAAGACTCAGAACCGATCCACACCCCTAAACCCGGTCATCGGCCCCACCCCCCATCTGTAAGACACACCTTTACCTGCAGACATTTCAAATTAAAGTTTCAGACTTTCCGTTCTTCTAAACCCGTTTGTCTGTCGGCAGGAGAGGAGCGAGGCAGGCGGCTGTGCCAGGGTCAGAGTGTACCATCTTAAGAGGCGGAGCCACAAGTTGAAGGTAAGCACCTGATTGGCTAGTTTTGTGCTATTACTA
The DNA here is from genome assembly GCF_018320785.1 of Cheilinus undulatus. Classification (NCBI taxonomy): domain Eukaryota; kingdom Metazoa; phylum Chordata; class Actinopteri; order Labriformes; family Labridae; genus Cheilinus; species Cheilinus undulatus. The sequence continues at coordinate 451,601 of NC_054882.1, forward strand.
CAGCAACAGACGAGTACCTGGTCTGGTGGTAAAAGTACATAGGGCCCGAGCACCGAGTGGCCATGAAAATTTTTTATTTGCCATGTGACATGATGTAGAATTATCTGATGCCCAGTAGCAAAACGAGATGATTGATAGGATGATTATTGGTGGGCGTGGCTTTTTGGCCCAGTGGCGCCCCCTACAATATTTAAAAAATTCAGCCCCTGCAGCAGGTTTAATCTGATATTTTGAAAATTATTGAGCTTATACATTATTTTAAGAGCTACAAAAAAGCCTCTTGGACCTATGCCGTAAAACAAACAGGAAGTCCACCATTTTGATTTTAGTGTTCAAAAATCAGCATATTGCAGACATCACAATTTTCAAAATTCCTCTTGGGAGATTCATCCAAACACCTCCATGTCAGGTATATTGTAAGAAGACATGTCAAAGTTGAAAATTTTATTGGAACTTTTTTATTACTCAAAGGGGTGTGGCCATGGTGAATTTTTCGTTGCCATGAGCAGGAAGTAGAATTATCCTGGGATTATAATTTTGTAGAGTCATGAAACCTTGAACAAAAATTTACAGTGGGAATCGGAATGACTGCCTTTTTTGTTTTTGGGTGGGCATGGAATACTGGCTCATTGGCACCCATACAATATTTTTAAAGGATCAGCCCCCGCAGTGCATATTTCCTAGGCGTTTGAAATGCTTAAGCATATCTGTCATCTCAGGACCTTTTAAGAAGCCTCTTGGACCCAAATTGTAAAACAAAAGCAAGTCTGTTTTTGTTATTTTCCATGTTGAAATGTTCTAAACTCTGTCCTCTTAACAGAACCAAAATCACCTGATGTTGTGGTAATTAAGGCATTGAGACTTGGATAGGCTTAAAATGATGGGAAGAATCACTTACAAGTGGGTTTATTTGACTGGGACTACCTGTAATTAAAAAAATCAGCAAAGTTAGAATGGAATTTATTGTTCTGATTGGGGAATGGGATTTTTGCTTGGGACCAGCCTCCTTGTTGCTGGCACCCAATGGTTGCTAAACATACGCGGTCGTGACACATCCCAACATGCAACAGGTTATCGCAGCTTTAATTGGTTTATTGATTTTAAAATGTTATTGTGAAAGTTGACCTGACAGGAAGCCATTTTTCTCCCAGAAAGCACCTGAAGAAAGACGGCCTGAGCATGCTCGTTTAAAATGTGTAAAACTGAAGGAAGCTCACAGCCCCACCCCTTCAGCAGGTAGGCACAAAACTGTTTCACAAACCGGCTTTTATTGTGAAAATCTGTATCTGTGACATGGCTCTTATTGTGAAGAATAAACATATGCTGCACATACAGATACAGGTACGCTTCAGGCTCTGGGTCCTGGCTCCGAGTTGGCCCCGAAGCCATCGAAGCGTCTGATCATCTTGGCGGAGGGAAAGTGGGGCAGTGCTGCGGACAGGAGCCAGGTGTTGACTCACCTGTGTGAGCGGATGGCTCGTGACCAGCTCAATCAGCCGTTCATGGTCAGAGGTTACCGCATCACTCCCATCAGCCAAACTGCCGAGGGAACCGGAGCAGACAGCTGCGTCCAGTACAGAGTCCACATCTCCAGATTAGAGCGAGAGAGAGATAACACACCTGGACAGGTGAGGAAAAATCTTAATCACGTCATCAAAATCAGAATCAGTTTTATTGGCCAAGTATACTTAAATTATAGTTTATATATGAACAAGCAGTATTTTATTTTCCTATATTAAAACCTGTGAGCAGGGATAGTATGGTTGCATTAATCTTACTGTTGAGGGGTTGTCAGAGTGACTGTGCGACTGTTGAGGGGTCATCAGAGTGACTCTGTGACTGTTGAGGGGTCATCAGAGTGACTCTGCGACTGTTGAGGGGTCATCAGAGTGACTCTGCGACTGTTGAGGGGTCATCAGAGTGACTCTGTGACTGTTGAGGGATCATCAGAGTGACTCTGTGACTGTTGAGGGGTCAGCAGAGTGACTCTGTGACTGTTGAGGGGTCAGCAGAGTGACTCTGTGACTGTTGAGGGGTCATCAGAGTGACTCTGTGACTGTTGAGGGATCATCAGAGTGACTCTGTGACTGTTGAGGGGTCATCAGAGTGACTCTGTGACTGTTGAGGGGTCATCAGAGTGACTCTGTGACTGTTGAGGGATCATCAGTGTGACTCTGCGACTGTTGAGGGGTCATCAGAGTGACTCTGTGACTGTTGAGGGGTCATCAGAGCGACTCTGCGACTGTTGAGGGGTCAGCAGAGTGACTCTGTGACTGTTGAGGGGTCATCAGAGTGACTCTGCGACTGTTGAGGGGTCAGCAGAGTGACTCTGACTGTTGAGGGGTCAGCAGAGTGACTCTGCGACTGTTGAGGGGTCATCAGAGTGACTCTGTGACTGTTGAGGGGTCATCAGAGTGACTCTGCGACTGTTGAGGGGTCATCAGAGTGACTCTGCGACTGTTGAGGGGTCATCAGAGTGACTCTGTGACTGTTGAGGGATCATCAGAGTGACTCTGTGACTGTTGAGGGGTCAGCAGAGTGACTCTGTGACTGTTGAGGGGTCAGCAGAGTGACTCTGTGACTGTTGAGGGGTCGTCAGAGTGACTCTGTGACTGTTGAGGGATCATCAGAGTGACTCTGTGACTGTTGAGGGGTCATCAGAGTGACTCTGTGACTGTTGACGGGTCATCAGAGTGACTCTGTGACTGTTGAGGGATCATCAGTGTGACTCTGCGACTGTTGAGGGGTCATCAGAGTGACTCTGTGACTGTTGAGGGATCAGCAGAGCGACTCTGCGACTGTTGAGGGGTCATCAGAGTGACTCTGTGACTGTTGAGGGGTCATCAGAGTGACTCTGCGACTGTTGAGGGGTCATCAGAGTGACTCTGTGACTGTTGAGGGGTCATCAGAGTGACTCTGCGACTGTTGAGGGGTCATCAGAGTGACTCTACGACTGTTGAGGGGTCTTCAGAGTGACTGTGTCTGTTGAGGGGTCATCAGAGTGACTCTGTGACTGTTGACGGGTCATCAGAGTGACTCTGTGACTGTTGAGGGATCATCAGTGTGACTCTGTGACTGTTGAGGGGTCATCAGAGTGACTCTGTGACTGTTGAGGGGTCATCAGAGTGACTCTGTGACTGTTGACGGGTCATCAGAGTGACTCTGTGACTGTTGAGGGATCATCAGTGTGACTCTGCGACTGTTGAGGGGTCATCAGAGTGACTCTGTGACTGTTGAGGGATCATCAGAGCGACTCTGCGACTGTTGAGGGGTCATCAGAGTGACTCTGTGACTGTTGAGGGGTCATCAGAGTGACTCTGCGACTGTTGAGGGGTCAGCAGAGTGACTCTGTGACTGTTGAGGGGTCATCAGAGTGACTCTGCGACTGTTGAGGGGTCAGCAGAGTGACTCTGACTGTTGAGGGGTCAGCAGAGTGACTCTGCGACTGTTGAGGGGTCATCAGAGTGACTCTGTGACTGTTGAGGGGTCATCAGAGTGACTCTGTGACTGTTGAGGGATCATCAGTGTGACTCTGCGACTGTTGAGGGGTCATCAGAGTGACTCTGTGACTGTTGAGGGATCATCAGAGCGACTCTGCGACTGTTGAGGGGTCATCAGAGTGACTCTGTGACTGTTGAGGGGTCATCAGAGTGACTCTGCGACTGTTGAGGGGTCAGCAGAGTGACTCTGTGACTGTTGAGGGGTCATCAGAGTGACTCTGCGACTGTTGAGGGGTCAGCAGAGTGACTCTGACTGTTGAGGGGTCAGCAGAGTGACTCTGCGACTGTTGAGGGGTCATCAGAGTGACTCTGTGACTGTTGAGGGGTCATCAGAGTGACTCTGCGACTGTTGAGGGGTCATCAGAGTGACTCTACGACTGTTGAGGGGTCTTCAGAGTGACTGTGTCTGTTGAGGGGTTGTCAGAGTGACTGTGTCTGTTGAGGGGTCGTCAGAGTGACTCTACGACTGTTGAGGGGTCATCAGAGTGACTGTGTCTGTTGAGGGGTTGTCAGAGTGACTGTGTCTGTTGAGGGGTCGTCACTGGGCATGTCCGATAACATTAATGAATGTGATGGTGTAACTTTGTTCTTTTTTTTATTTCAGAATCAAAGGAAACAAAAAGAGGTGAAGGAAGGTTGGAAGCAAAACGTTGAAAAGGAAGAAGCTAATCCTATGGAAGACTTCCAGCAAGAGGTGGAACAGGATGACGCAGAGCCTATGGAAGATTGGCAGCGAGAGGTAGAACAGGATGAGGCGGAGCCTATTGAAGATTGGCAGCGAGAGGTGGAACAGGAAGAGGCAGAGACTATGGAGGATTGGCAGCGAGAGGTGGAGGAAGAAGAGGTGGAGCCTATGGAAGATTGGCAAAGAAAAGTACAGGAAGAAGAGGCTGAGCGACAGGAAGTTACCCGTGGGGGGGAGGTGGAGTCTGAAGGTATCAAGGCGGATGGTTGGAGCATCAGAGAGGAGGAAATAACATCAGAGAAGGAGAGGATGGTCAGTCTTGGTCTGCCGTTCCTTACTGGAGTCTCACCTGCAGGCTTCCTGTCCACCAACAGGAAACAGCCTGGAGGAACAGACCACCTGATCCAGGTAAGAACACGTGACCCCATACATCTATAGTAGGTCTATGGACCTTGAACACTGTCCACTGATTAACTCATTCAGTCACATGCCATTTATTTAGAGTGATTCTCGGGGATGCTAAATTCCTCTTTCAGGCCCTGCCCCTTTTTCCCCACCTTACCTGTGAGTTAACAAGTTCAGGTGCTGTGGTTAAAACTCACCTGTTACAGACATTAATAATCGATTACCTATAAGGGATCATTGACTCTGACCACAGACACAGATATTGATATACTAAAAACTAAAGAGGGTGCTAAAGGCCTGCTCAGGTGCAGGAGATGAGATGTTTTAATGATGCTGACCTTCATCGTTCACCTGTCCGTTACCTGTGTGTCGGTAGGTAAATGGGAAGCCGTATCCACTGGCTAAGATCCAGCTGGGACTGATGGGGGCGCTCCATCCTGCTAACAGGTTAGCAGCATACCTGACGGGGCGGGTTGGTTCAGCCAGGAAGCAGCCAGGCTCCACCCCCACACCTCCACAGAATTTAAGACTGCCCCCAAACCCCACGGCCTCCTCTTCTTCTATGGCGCTCATCCCCTCACCCAAACCTCAGTCATCAGTCACAGTTCTTGCCATCCAGGCTGCACCCACAGGTGAGCTATCCCCTTTGTATACAGCTGTATGACCTAAAATAAGCTGATGAACTGCTCCAGGGGTTTTCACCTGCACAGGTATGGTATGGGTATGTTATGGTTGGCTTGACAACACAGAGGTAGCTAATTATCAGTTTCTATGGAGCTTTTTAGCATTAGCATGCTAGCATTAAGAAAAACAGAAGGTTAAGTCTGTAATCATGGTTCTATGAATCCAGGGTGACAGCCAGAGGTGGAGCTTAACTGGATAACAAATCACACATGTGCAGGTTGAGAAGTTATACCGACCTAAATCAACTGGATGCCACCTCAGTCATGTAGGGCTGACAGACAAGGCGTGAAGCTTCCTGACTCCCTTTGATGTCATAATGGTGACGAGGACAGAAGCTTTTACAGATGGTCACCTCAGCAATGCCTGTGCCAAAGGCTAAACAGGAGACACAGAAGGTCCAGTACGCGGGTTAGGGTTAGGGTTAGTTGAGGGTTAGGGTTAGGGCAGCCCCTAAGCTAGCACTCTCAAATCCCTCATAGCTCTCCTCAGGAAAAGTTTGACCAACCTGTGGCAACAGATTGTGCTGTTGTCAATTATGATGAGAGGAAATGGCAGAACCGTGAACCCTGGGGTAAACTGGGAACCGGCAGAATCTTAGAAGAGTTGTAAGAACTAAAGGATAGATGGCACAGAGCAGCGCTCTGGGTCCACATGCCTGTCTGCACTCTACTTCAAGAACAACCGCCACCTGTTCTCATACTGTAAACGAGCAGACAGAGCTCTGGCCTTACAGACTGTCTTGTGGACAGCAATGGAGAAGTGTCAGTATTGGCCTGGGCCCTGCAGCGGCCAGACCCACAGCTGAAGGCAACAAGGGCTGGGTTGCTTTCAGGGTCCAAAACTAACACTCGCCACTCGCCAGTTACGGGTAGATTTTGTCTCTGGCTGGTAAATTTTAAGACCACTCGCCACTCTGGCAAATTATTTTTTTACTAGCGAAAATTCTTTTTTTTTTTTTTTTTTGTTACTGGAGAATGAAGCTGGTATCGGCTTGTTTCCTGGCAGAGTAATGTGTATTTCAGGCCGAGACGATCTTTGGTCACGTAAGTGCGTTAGCCATGACGTCATTCACAGCAAGCCAAGGTGGACAGCTGCAGTGCCAATGGCTTTTTCGCTATATTAGCGAGTTTTCAGACCCCTGTAGCGACTCCTCAAAAAAAAAAAAAAAGAAACTAGCAACAAAACTAGTGACTTTTTCTGGTGTTACTGGAGACTTTTAGAGACTTTTGGAAACTTTTGGAGACTTTTAGAGACTTTGACGTGATGTACATATCGTTTTTGCTCCTCTAGCAGCGGGTGCCGCCGTCTGCCCCTCCCCGTCTCAGGGCTCTCTCAGGCGGGCTAGTCCTCCTCAGCAGTCTGTCTCAGCTTCAGTCAGAGCAGGAAATGTTCACCCCTCCAGGTCCAGGCTGCAGATTAACCGCACTGTGAAGGCGCCTTCACAGTTTTCTCCATCGTCTCTTTGTTCCATTTAGATTGTTAATGAAGACTGTATACAAAAAAAACAAATTATTAATCTTATGGATAAAATGTAAGTGTTTCACTGGGATTTGGTGTTGGCTTTTAAGTGGACCATAAGGTTAAAAACTAAACCAAACATAAGAAAACTAAACTTCTAAGAAAAACAGAATAAAAAATAGAAAAATAAACCAAAAATCAAAATTAGAGTAACTCTGCCAGAGTATTTCTTGAGTCATTTTTACCGGTCCCAATCCCAGAAAAAGGAGGAGTGTTAGAATTGTGACGTTATAAAATAAGAATCAAAAGAAGGAAGTTCATTTGTAGTTCTACACATATTTAGGGTTTTTTTAACTGACATTATGTCTCTCTCATGACATTGTTCCTCTCTCCTACAGCGTCCTTTAGTCTGAATTTTGTCGACTGAAACTTTGACTAAAAATGTTCATCAACAGCCGGTTTTTCCATGACAAAAACTAGACTTAGACTAACAAAAGTAGATCTGTGATGACTAAAATTGACAAAAACTAAGTTTAGTTTTCATCAAGATGACTAAAACTAGACTAAAATGTAATGTCGTGTCATGTTTATATAGGGCTGTTGCCGTCTGATCGAGCTAAAATCTCATGTCTCAACTGTCCAAAGGAGACTGAAGTCAGTGATTCAGCTAAAATTCCTTACTGAAAGATTCTTTTGCACTGTAGTAAGAATACTACAGTGCAAAAGAACCTGCAGAAGAATCTATCTAGAATTTATTAACCCAAATAATACACTTAACTTTTGAAACAGTTATTCATAATTTAGCATACATTATTTCTAGTATTAGTGCATACTATTAAAATATTGATTGAGAATTGCATACAAGACCCAGATGACGTGTTAAATAATACTGATAGAAAATCTGGTTGGCTGGTAAAAAAAAAAGTTAGTTTTGGACCCTGGGTGCTTATATCTGACCCCACATCTATGACAGGCGGCCCTTCCTCTCCGGTAGGTGGGCTGCAGCAGTCTTTGCACTAGTGGAAGCCATGACCCCCCTGGCCAGAGGGGACCACAGGAGCAGCCTGCGGGCCTCTATGTGATCCCTGTGTATTACAGCCTGAATCAAAGGGAGTGGAAGAAAGGTGTAGAGAAGACCTTCTTGCCAATCGTGTTTCAGGGCATCCCGCCCCAGAGGATTGGAATCTATTAGATTAATTTTGGCCTCTGAAATGAAAAGTTTTACTTCTGCCCTGCTGAAGAAACCCCAGATGGTGAGCACCACCTGTGGGGGAAGCTACCACTCCCCTGAGCAAGGTTTATTCCATGACAGGAAGTGGGTTAACCCTAACCCTGCTCCCTTGTTCGACTCTCCTGGCAGGTACATTGCCCTTTGGCTGGTTAGGCATGCTGCTGCCCAAGTCAGAAGGTCCCGGGTCACCTGCAGTAATCATGGGCACCTGGTGCCTGATGTGAGACACCTCAGTGACATTGTCCAGGCGCACAAGGACATACTTCTTGCTGAGGAACATAAGGAAGCATCTTAATGTCAGATGTAAGGCCAGCAGCTCCAGTACCTTGACATGGTCTAAACAGGCTCAAAATGGCCACAGTCCCTGAGCTGTTTGATTTTGACAAACTGCGCCTCAGCCTGCAAAGGAACTGTCGGTGATGGTTTTGCACTGGGACAGAAGTAAGCCCGTGGTTACACCTCTTTTCAAGATTGAACTCCTCCTCCATGAGGCCAGAGCAAGGAGGCACTGCTGAGACTCAGTGATTGACCTGTGTCTGTTTACCTGTGTGTCTACATGAAAACTGTTGAGTCACCTTTGTAGGGGGTGCAGAAACTGCAAAACCAAAGCTGGTGCAGTTACTGTCAACTTCCCCAGAAGTCAAAGGAATTTGACATATGGGAGGTCGTTTGCAAAAAGGGGAGCAATGACTTGCCTGTTAACTTATCAATAAAAGTCCATGGTAAAGATGGCAGTCAGACCTGAGAATCTGAGGCACTCTGATGTAATAAAAATCAGAGTCGAAACGTGTAGATATCCCCGTTTAATAAAGGATTTTTACTACATCAGTGCCTCGGATTCTCAGTTCTGACTGCTGTCTATACTATGGACTTTGATAAGTTAACAGGCAAGTCATTGGTCCCTTTTTTGCAAACGATTTTCTCGTCCATTTCCTGAAGAGCACCTGATCTTGACAACACAGTGTTGGATACTTTGACCATGTAGCACTCACCCACCTTTTTTCTGCGTTGACATATGGGAGCTTCCCCCCTTGAAAGTCACCTAAATCTATATGTGAAGGGCCAGATGAACCCTCAATCTGTAGACCTGTCCATGTCTTAAGGTGTCATGTGACCTTGTTTTTATAGCTGCTTGACCTGCACATGTTCGATATTATCCAGTGCTTTAAGCTCCACCTCTAGCAATCAGGAAGGAAGAAACAGAAACTGATTTCTAAACCCACACCTGACACAGACTCTCACCTGCCCGTCACTCTGCACCAATCAGCAGCCTCATCTCACCAGCCAGCTACTGAGAAGGCGGGGCCTCGGCTAATGACAGTGAAGCTGTACCCTCATCAAATCGCTGCAGCCAGTCAGCTAAAAGCTTTACCTACAGCATCTTTAGGCTCCACCCACCAAACAGGTAGGCTTCTTCTGGACCTGGAGGACCCTGTCCTTGCTGGTCTACATTCAAACTGTCTCTGCTGGTCTACACTCAGACCCTGTCCCTCCAGGTCTACATTTAGACTCTGTCTCTGCCAGGATCTGCTCAAACCCTGTTCCTACATGTCTACATCCAGACCCTGTCCCTGCTGGCCTACATTCAGACCCTGTCCCTGCTGGCCTACATTCGGACCCTTTCCTTGTTGATTTCTGATGTGTTTCAGGTTCAGGGTCACCAAAGGTTACTCAGCTGGTCATGGTTCCAGCTCCTGGTCTTGTCCCGTGTTCTGTTCCAAATACTCATGGTCCGGCCCCCCCTTCCCCTGGTCCGAAGATGATCCTTAAGCCTGTCCAGACTACTTCACGTGACCAGATCTACCGTAGACCAGATGGGAAACTGGTCCGTCTGGTCCCCATCAGTCAGCTGAGACCAGTTCCCCGGGACCAGCCTATGATCCAGGGCCAGCCCAAGGTCCAGTACCAGTCAGTGACCCAGTCTGTGCAGAAAGGTGAGTGAAACTCTAAAGCTGACCAAAGTTCTCATCTGGTAGGGTTATCTTGGTTCACTAATCTAGACTTTTTTCACCCTTTGACCATGTGACTACCTCAGTATCCTGTCAGACCCCAGTTCTAACTGTTGGATTGATGCCCCATCAGACAGTCCCTCTGGCTCCTCTTCCCATCAGGCCACACTCCCCCTCTCTAGGTCCTGTCCCAGCCAAGGCCCAGCCCCCTGTGGTTGGAGCCCAGGCCCAGAAGGGGACCTGCAGCTTTAAAATCGTTCCCTCTGACACCTCAAAGGAACCAGTGATAGTTACCTGTGTAAAAGTCCCGCCCCCTCCCCCCACCAAGGTGGTGACAGGCCCTGCCCCCTTTACCCTACTCCAGTCCCACCCCTCCGAGGCCCCCACAAACCTCCTCTCCCTCAGTCAAGCCACAGGTGGAGGGGCGGGCCTTGGGGTGAAAACTGTGAGTGTGGCCCCGGGGGGGGTCGTGGTCCATTCTAAACCTCAAACCATAATTCAGGCCCCTGCCATGACCTCCCCTCCCCCTTCAGGACTACTAGGGGTCCAGGTTCCTCCCAGACCCTCACCCCCAACTTCAGAGCTGCCAGTGGTCCAGGTTCGCTCCAGAACCCAGCCCCACCCTCTGGGTGTTCCAGGCTCAGAGGTGACATCCCTGCCAGACAGGACCAGACAGGAGCAGAAAAGCAACCTGGTTGACCTCGATGCCACGTGCACGGAGACGGAAGTGGTCACCACGGGTATGGTAGACAGGGCCAGGCCGGGGTCAGTAACGGTGGATCTGGAAGGGTCAGAGACAACCGAGACAGAAAACTCCTCAGACCTGGAGGATGAAACAGATGAAGAGCTGGAGCCGGTCAGGACTCAGATGTCATCAGATCAGGTATGATGGGGGATCAGGTTACTGTTCCTGATGGTTTATATTCTTACTGTTAATATTCAGATTATGTATCATTATCGTTTATATAATTCAGATTATTGTTGGTATCATGGATCATTATTATCATTGGCTTGTTGTGGTGCTAACATGTTTGTTTGCTGTACTTCCTGTTTGTTTTTCAGCGTCTCACACACAACCTGATGGAGCGGGAGCGTCGAGGAAAATTGAGGAACCTGTTTAAAAGACTGAGGAGTGAACTGGGGCAGGAGGAGAAGACTCCCAAAGTCCACATCCTTAAAAAGGTAATTTTCTTATTTTCTGGTCAGTCACTGGTTAGTGCCCCTTCTGCTTATCGGTCTGGTAGTTGTTTGTTTGCTTATTTGTTGTTTATGTTGTTGTTCAGTTTGCTGATGTGCTGGTTTGGTATTAGTTCTGGTTCTGGTTGGTGTATTTGGCTGATGGGTTAGTTTATTGGTTAAGTGTAGTTTTCACTGTGTCGCGGTAAAGTTTAGTCGTTGGTTGCTCTAATATGGGGTTCCTATCTGCTGTCCTTTGGGTTGCTGCTTCAGGCGGCTGAGGTGATCCAGAATCTGAGGACCACAGAAACCAGTCTGACAAGGCTGAAGAGGATTCTGACAAAGAGGAGGGATGACTATCTCTGCACCATCGCTCCATCCACAGGTTTGACCTCTGACCTCCGTATGTGACCTCTGACCTCCCCTTGTCACCTTAAACGGTGATCTCTGACCTCCCTCTTTGATCTCTGACCTTTTTCTGTGAACCCTGACCTCTGTCCGTGACTTCTGACCTCCCTCTGTGACCCCTGACCTTCTTCACTGACCCCAGACCTCTCCCTGTCAGGGTCAAAGGAGGCGGAGCCTCTGACAGACACAGAGGACGAGCGGACAGAGAACTCATCTGATGAGGATGTAGCCGTCACATCGATGACCAATAAGATGACCTCTCACCTGAATCCGGGTCGGACCGGTCTGTCAGACTCCAAGTAAGAACTGAGTCACTTCCTGGTTTCAGATGAGATCATGGTGACATTACCTTAGTAGTTAACCTCTTAGAACTGTATTCAGCATCAACTCAGAAAACTTTACTAATCTCAAAGGCTGATTCAGTTTTGGCACTCCATCCAGACCATAATAGCAAACAATTAAATACAGGAAACAGGAAATGTCAGAGACAGTGATAGTACGGCTGTATGTGGAGACCAGAGACGGTGATAGTACGGCTGTATGTGGAGACCAGAGACAGTGATAGTACGGCTGTATGTGGAGACCAGAGACAGTGATAGTACGGCTGTATGTGGAGACCAGAGACAGTGATAGTACGGCTGTATGTGAGGACCAGAGACAGTGATAGTACGGCTGTATGTAAAGACCAGAGACAGTGATAGTACGGCTGTATGTGGAGACCAGAGACAGTGATAGTACGGCTGTATGTGAGGACCAGTGACAGTGATAGTACGGCTGTATGTAAAGACCAGAGACAGTGATAGTACGGCTGTATGTGGAGACCAGAGACAGTGATAGTACTGCTGTATGTGGAGACCAGAGACAGTGATAGTACGGCTGTATGTGGAGACCAGAGACAGTGATAGTACGGCTGTATGTGAAGACCAGAGACAGTGATAGTGCGGCTGTATGTGGAGACCAGAGACAGTGATAGTACGGCTGTATGTGGAGACCAGAGACAGTGATAGTACGGCTGTATGTGGAGACCAGAGACAGTGATAATACGGCTGTATGTGAGGACCAGAGACAGTGATAGTACGGCTGTATGTGGAGACCAGAGACAGTGATAGAATGCGGCTGTATGTGGAGACCAGAGACAGTGATAGTACGGCTGTATGTGAGGACCAGAGACAGTGATAGTACGGCTGTATGTGGAGACCAGAGACAGTGATAGTACGGCTGTATGTGGAGACCAGAGACAGTGATAGTACGGCTGTATGTGGAGACCAGAGACAGTGATAGTACGGCTGTATGTGAGGACCAGAGACAGTGATAGTACGGCTGTATGTGAGGACCAGTGACAGTGATAGTACGGCTGTATGTAAAGACCAGAGACAGTGATAGTACGGCTGTATGTGGAGACCAGAGACAGTGATAGTACGGCTGTATGTGGAGACCAGAGACAGTGATAGTACGGCTGTATGTGGAGACCAGAGACAGTGATAGTACGGCTGTATGTGGAGACCAGAGACAGTGATAGTACGGCTGTATGTGAGGACCAGAGACAGTGATAGTACGGCTGTATGTGAGGACCAGAGACAGTGATAGTACGGCTGTATGTGGAGACCAGAGACAGTGATAGTACGGCTGTATGTGGAGACCAGAGACAGTGATAGTACGGCTGTATGTGAGGACCAGAGACAGTGATAGTACGGCTGTATGTGGAGACCAGAGACAGTGATAGTACGGCTGTATGTGAGGACCAGTGACAGTGATAGTACGGCTGTATGTAAAGACCAGAGACAGTGATAGTACGGCTGTATGTGGAGACCAGAGACAGTGATAGTACGGCTGTATGTGGAGACCAGAGACAGTGATAGTACGGCTGTATGTGGAGACCAGAGACAGTGATAGTACGGCTGTATGTGGAGACCAGAGACAGTGATAGTACGGCTGTATGTGAGGAACAGAGACAGTGATAGTACGGCTGTATGTGAGGACCAGAGACAGTGATAGTACGGCTGTATGTGGAGACCAGAGACAGTGATAGTGCGGCTGTATGTGGAGACCAGAGACAGTGATAGTACGGCTGTATGTGGAGACCAGAGACAGTGATAGTACGGCTGTATGTGAGGACCAGAGACAGTGATAGTACGGCTGTATGTGAGGACCAGAGACAGTGATAGTACGGCTGTATGTGGAGACCAGAGACAGTGATAGTACGGCTGTATGTGGAGACCAGAGACAGTGATAGTACGGCTGTATGTGGAGACCAGAGACAGTGATAGTACGGCTGTATGTGGAGACCAGAGACAGTGGCTGAGGGAAACCAGTTTAGTCTTACATGTATGTCGTCCACAGAGAAGGTTTCAGTGACAGGAAGTCCCCGAGTGACCAGAGAGTCCATGCCGCCTTCACTGCCCTCCGCTCAGTCCTGAACGATCACCACTCTGCTGAGACGCAGCTGCTGAGACAGGTGAGAACAGGAGACGCAACTATAGCAACAAAACAACCGTAGACGTTCATACAGAGTTAGCGTGTTCTAACCAGCAGACGTAGCGTTAGCGTGTTCTAACCAGCAGACGTAGCGTTAGCGTGTTCTAACCAGCAGACATAGCGTTAGCGTGTTCTAAGCAGCAGACGTAGCGTTAGTGTGTTCTAACCAGCAGATGTAGAGTTAGCGTGTTTCTACTTCCTGTTTCAGGCTCGCCGTGAGATCCGGACGCTGGAGTGTGAGATGAATTTGCTGAAGAGTCTGAAGATTTGTCTGAAGCAGCAGAGAGATGCCTACAGGAGGAAGATCTCAGGTGAAGATGAAGACGTCATATTAGATGTTCGGCAGGTTTTTACTAGAGAGTTTGTTTTACGTTGTTTTTCTGCTCACGGCGCTCTCGGTTTAAACACAAAGACTTGTTCACTCTTGGCAGTCCTCTGGACGGTTGTCCTCCTGTCCACTGCTGAACTTTGAATACCCAGAGTAACAGAAGAAAGCTCTGCTAGCATTAGAATTAGTTAGTATGAGGTAATGATCAGGTGATGGTCACATCAGCCGCAGTTCTTTCACTGGCCTGCAGGTGGCGCTCTAACCCATCTGTTTCCTCCTGTCAGCAGGTCAGATAAACCTCAGGATCTCCAGGAAGCAGCTGCCATCCAATCAGCTGCCAGTTGCACACATTGGTGGGGTTTTCTCATCAGCTGATGATGACATCACATCACAATCCTCCGATCAGCAGCAACTTTCAGAAGCTCCACCCGCTATGGCCCCGCCTACAGATTCACTCTCAGTGAAATCTGAGCCTGTTTCTGTACCTGTCCTAGCTCCGCCCACCGTCACACCTGCGCAGACACCCGAACCTTTACCTGTACCTCTCCTGGCCCCACCCTCAGTCTCCCAAAATGCACCTGTGCTAAGGGACAGAGCGAGGACGATCCCAAACATCCTGAGTCGCAGTAAGAAGACGATGACAGGTGAGACATCAGAAACTCCTCCCACAGACTTTTAATTATTAATTATTATTATAATTACTATTCTCTTGCTGGTCTCATATCTGGCTGATCTTTAAACCAAACCACGGACAGTACCATAAATCATACTTCTTCCTTGTCTTATCCTGGGTCGATTCGAGGTGGCAGCAAGCTAAGCATTCAGCCCAGAAATCTATCACCACAGTGGGTCTCCTCCCAGTTGGGCGCACTGAGAAAACCTTGACAAGGAGACAACCAGGAGGCCCCATGATCAGATGCCCGAACCATCTCAGCTGGCTCCTTATGATGTGTCATTACCCAGAGTTCATGACTATAGGTGAGGGTTGGAATGAAGATCAACTGGTAAACCAGTAGCTTTTCCTTCCAGCTCAGCTCCCTCTTCACCACAGCAGTCTGGTACAGTGTCGGCCAAACTTCTGCTGCTGCACCAGTCCACCTCTCAATCTAATGGTCCATTCTATCTTCACTATGAACAAGACCCCGAGATACTTGAACTCCTTCAGTTGGGGCAAAGACTCGCTCCTCACCTGGAGGAAGCAATCCGCTGTTGTCCAGCAGAGACCTATGGCCTTGAACTCTGAGGTGTTGACTTTCATCTGGACCACTTTGCACTCAGCATCAAGCTGTCCCAAAGCCTGCTGGAGGTCCCCAGTTAAGGAAGTCAACAGAACCATTTCATCTTCAAAGCAGAGAATGAATACTGAGGTCCCCAAATCAGAAACCCACCTCCCCCTGACTGCACCTCGAGATCCTGTCCATGAAAAAGACAGAATAATAGATAAGGGGCAGGCCTGGTGGAGGCCAGCACGCACCAGGAACGTGTCAGTCTTTGTGCTCAGGAGGCAAACACAACTCTCACAGTTGTACAGAGACCTGATGGCTTGCTGCAGCGGCCCCCGTATTCCTGCAGTACCACCCACATGACCCCCCCATGGGACATCGTCATAAGCCTCCTCCAAGTCTGCAAAGCATAGGTAGACTGGATAAAGAAACTCCAGTGTTTTCTCAAGAAGCCCTGCAAGGGTAGAGCTTGTCCACTGTCTCACGACCAGGACAGAATTCACGTTGTCCCTCCCGTACCCCATGTTGGACAATAGTCCCGAGCCTCCTTTCCAGTAGAGTTAACTTTACCAGGGAGGCTGAGTAGTATGATATCGCAATAATTCCAGCACACCCTCCAGTCCCCAGATTTCCTCCAGACTTGGAAAAGGCGTGTCAGCCCCACAACACCCAGGTCCGTCAGCTTCTCACTGAACCTCTGCGCCTGTCACCTTACCACTAAGAAACTTTTTAAACTATCTCAGATGGTCTTAAAAACATCTGATTTATCATATTGTCTGTGAGTTGTTTTGTTAGCTACCTGTAGAATATTCTGGATAAACATTACAATGATTTCTGATTGGTCAGATGATGTTTTCTTCCTCCAGGGTCACCTTCCTTTCAGGCACTGGTTCCCTCAGAGGTTTTATCGTTTGTCCCGGTTCAGCCCATCCTGACCATGAATCCGATGATGTCACAGCCTGCAGTTCTGCAGACATCGACTCAGCCTGGTACTGACTCAATCCCGTCACTTTCTGCCTTAGAATGCTTTATTTTTAAATTAAACCTTTCTATTTCCTCTCAACAGGCGTGGCCACAGTCACCCTCAACATCACTGGTCTGACCAATCAGCAGATCCACCTCACACCATTGTCCTGCCCACAAACTGGTAAGATTCACTGCAGCTCTGTCACTATCACTCACCTCACAGGTAACTAAGCCAGGTCGCTCAGTCTCTAACAACTTAACTAGATTTAACATGACCTAATTAGATATAAACCAATGTACTAACTAGACTACCTTTGCCTCAGGAGCATCTGGGTCTGGGTTTGCACCCCACACCCTTAAACTACATTGCATATAGACTCCTCTGAATGAAAGATCCATGCAGGGGTAGTCCTCCTGACGCTGCAGTCGTTAGATGAGCTGCATGTCAATAGAGGCAGCAGGGCAAAGACCTTGGGACCTTTGCGGCAAGATACAGCGGAAATCCCTGCACAGCAAGCTTCAACCAGGTGGTTTAAACATTGCTAGGCAATCTTAGATATCGGCGACCGGTTCTCACCTATTTTGGCTAAACCTGAGGCAGTCTTTCCAGGTTGGAGCCTTGAACGGGACTTCTCTTCAGGAGGACCCTCTCATACCAGTGGTATTGAGGGAGCTGGCTCGGCCTGGGATTGCTGTTGCTGCCTTGTCTGAGGTGAGGCACCCTGGCACTGGCAGGAGTAGTGTGGGTTGATGAACCTACTACTGGTTCGGGCCATGCTAATCTACAGTCTGTGACAAACTACAAAAGAAGTGCTCTACACCAGTGTCCTCTTGGTGGCAGAAGAGGTGATGCCTTGGTCGTTATTGGTGACTTAAGTGCTACTGCTGGTACTAACGGGGCTATGAGTGTTGGTCCACGCAGTTCTGGAGGTAAAGGCTCCTCAGTGCTTCTTGACTTTGCCAGCAGTCGGAGCTTGAGGATGGCTGGACCTGATTCACAGTGCTGGACTTAGTATTCTGATGACAGCATCACAAAGAAGGAGACTGACCATGTACTTGTAGGTGGATGCTGGAGGTTGCTCAGAGACTGCAGGAAGGCTGACTCTGGTCCAATCAGATTGGACGTTGGTCGCCTTAGGGAGCCAGATGTTGCTCATGTGCATGCAACTGGGATCAAGGCCACTCTTGGGACACCAGATGCCTCTCGAGATCCTAGGTCTCTCTGGGCAGACTTTATGTCCGGTACCCTGGCTGCTGTCAGTGAATGCATCCCAAGGTTACTGAGGAGGAAGGGGCTCATCTCTGAGTTAAAAACTAGGGATACACCGGTCCACTTTTTTTCAGTTCCGATCAGATTTCGATAAGTATGTGCCAACACCGATACTGATTACGATATATTTATACAGTTGTAAGAAAAGGTATGTGAGCCCTTTGGGATTTCTTGGATTTCTGCATAAATTGGTCATCAAATGTGTTCTGATCTTCATCTGAGTCACAACAATAGACAAACACAGTCTGCTTAAACTAATACTGCACAAAAATGACGTGTTTTCATGTTTTTATTGAACAAACCATGTAAACATTCACAGTGCAGGGTGGAAAAAGTATGTTAACCCCTAGGCTAATGACTGGTTGACCCTCCTCTGGCAGCAATAACCTCAACCAAACGTTTCCTGTAGTTCAGATCAGACCTGCACAACGGTCAGGAGGAATTTTGGACCATTCCTCTTTATTAAACTGTTTCAGTTCAGCAATATTTTTGGGATGTCTGGTGTGAATCGCTCTCTTGAGGTCATGCCACAGCATCTCAATGGGGTTGAGGTCAGGACTCTGACTGGGCCACTCCAGAAGGCGTATTTTCTTCTGTTGAAGCCATTCTGTTGTTGGTTTACTTCTATGCTTTGGGTCGTTGTCCTGTTGCATCACCCATCCTCTGTTGAGCTTCAGTTGGTGGACAGATGGTCTTAAGTTTTCATGCAGGATGTCTTGATAAACTTGGGAATTAATTTTTCCGTCAATGACAGCAATCCATCCAGGCCCTGAGGCAGCAAAGCAGCCCCAAACCATGATGGCCCCTCCACCATATTTCACAGTTGGGATGAGGTTTTGATGTTGGTGTGCTGTGCCTTTTTTTCTCCACACATAGCGTTGTGTGTTCCTTCCAAACAACTCAATTTTGGTTTCATCTGTCCACAGAATATTTTGCCAGTAGTGCTGTGGAACATCCAGGTGCTCTTTTGTAAACTTCAAACATACAGCAATGGTTTTTTGGACAGCAGTGGCTTCCTCCGTGGTGTCCTCCCATGAACTCCATTCTTGTTTAATGTTTTACTTATTGTAGATTTGTCAACACAAATGTTAGCATGTGCCAGAGACTTCTGTAAGTCTTTAGCTGACACTCTAGGATTCTTCTTCACCTCATTGAGCATTCTGCGCTGTGTTCTTGCAGCCATCTTTACAGGACGACCATGCCTAGGGAGAGTAGCAACAGTGCTGAACCTTCTCCATTTGTAGACAGTCTGTCTTACAGTGGACACATGAACATCAAGGCTTTAGAGATACTTTTGGAACCCTTTCCAGCTTCATGCAAGTCAACAATTCTTGATCGTAGGTCTTCTGAGAGCTCTTTTGTGCCAGGCATGGTTCACATCAGGCAATGCTTCTTGAGAACAGCAAATTCAACACTGGTGTGTGTTTTTTATAGAGCAGGGCAGCTTTAACCAACACATCCAATCTCATCACATTGATTGGACTCCAGGTTGGCTGACTCCTGGCTCCAATTAGCTCTTGGAGAAGTCATTAGCCTAGGGGTTCACATACTTTTCCACCCTGCACTGTGAATGTTTACATGTTTTGTTCAATAAAAACATGAAAACATATCATTTTTGTGTGGTATTAGTGTAAGCAGACTGTGTTTGTCTATTGTTGTGACTCAGATGAAGATCAGAACACATTTGATGACCAATTTATGCAGAAATCCAAGAAATCTCAAAGGGTTCACAGACTTTTTCTTGCAACTATATATATATATATATATATATGGTTTTTTTTTACAATTATTATTATTGTTGGTATGTGTGAGGTTACATGAGGCTGTTGTAAACAACACAGCTCCTCTTATTAAAGTACTAAAAAAAAAAATATTTATTAGTAACTAATTACCTATCATTTTTTATGAACGCGGGCTTGAAATCCCTGTTTATACTGTCTTTAATGAACCTCCCACCACTAGAGGCCGCTGTAGCTTCAGTTAGTGGCCGCAGTCTTCCTCTCTGACCCTTCACCAGATGTCAACAATGAGAAGCTCGGTGGTGGCTAAGCTGTTAGCATGTAGTAGGAAGACCACGGTACGACAGTTTTCCAAAGTGGTAAATGGAAATAAAGTGGTGTGTGGGCTGTCGAGGGTTAAGCTCACCTATGACTACTCACCTGAAGTGAAAAGAGGCCAAATATCAAAGCAGGATATTAATCTGCAAAGAGGAACGATGGCGGGCGGCGCTAGCTTTCAATGCTAGCCACGCTGTAAAGAGTATATCTTTATTCTTCTCTCTCATCTTTAGACTAGTTTTGACTATTCTAAATATAGATTTACGTTTAATCGACTAGGTAATTATACCGCTAAGAACATCCTAACTAATACTAGCTCAGACTGTCTCCTGTTAGACTGCGGTGCGTTCATGGTCTACCGCAAACTGTAGGATGGATTTGGATCGATCACTTGGATCGGCGCCGTCTGTCGGATATCCGATCTTTTAACTACCTCCATATCGGACCCGACACAGACATTGGCTCGGATCGGTCCCATCCCTACTAAAAACACTGACATCACTGAGGCAAGTCACAAGACGAGACTTGATGACAAACCAACTGGGCAGGAGACTGAAGCATGAGGCTGCAAGGGTGATGTGAAGAGATGCCGAGGCCAGCGTCCTGGGTGTGTGAGGCAGTAAAATGGCCACTTGGGCGCCAGTAAAGCCCGTCCGGCTTAATGGACCACACAGAGCCTCAGGTCAGCTGAATCCTCTCCATGCTGCTCTGCAGTGAAGGTGCCTGTTGGCACAATCCTGACAGGGGAGTCAGATATCAAGAAACCATAATCTGGCTACTTGAGGAGGTGTATCAGGCAGATCTTCATAGTCACGAGCTCAAATGGATGCTACAGACGCAGTGAGTGTGGACCCACCTGTAAGCTGTGACTCACCAACTGTTGAGGAGAATTGACAGGGGGGTCAACAAGCTGAAGGTAGGAAAAGCACTAGATTTATGTGGCATCCAGGCTGAAATGCTCCAGGCAGGTGGTGAAACCTCCCTGCTGTGGTTCCATTCTCTCATCTGCTTCATATGGAGATCAGGCATCATCCCTGCTGAAGGGGCCTTGTTGTTCCAGTCTGGAAGAGAAAGGATGATGTGGAGAGGGTAACAACTACAGGAGTATCACACTTTTCTCAGTGTCAGGTTAGGTCCTTGGAGCAGGTCACAGGTCCTGTTCAACAGTATCAGTCCAACAGCAGTAGCCTGAACAGTCAGGCTTTATACCTAAGAGGTCTACGGTAGACCGCATCCTGGCACTTCAGGTCCTCAGTGAGCAGTTGTGGAAATTCAATAGAGGGTTGATTGCAGCCTATGTTGACTGCCAGAAGGCGTTCGACTCATTGAGAAGAGATGCCCTCTGGAGAATTCTTCCAGACTTCTTCCTTGTTGATTCTGTGGTGAGGCAGGGGTGCATCTTAACCCCTACACTCTTAAGTACCTGTATGGTCTAGAAAACGGGGTGGGTAATAGGGGCGGGAAACATGTCTACTGGTCTTAAAAAAAGATCCAGGCATGGTGATGTCTGAGATGCTGCCATCTAAGCTTGGTAAATGCTGAGAGCATTGAAGTTGTAGAGCACTTCACCTATCTTGGCAGAGTAATCCATGGATCCGCAGACTAAGGCTGAGATCAACCTCAAACTTGGACTCACACATTGGGTGATGGGTTTGCTCTCTTTTGGTCCTTGGTCCTCCTGGTCTTATAATACTCTTGTGAGGCCTGGAGGTTGGCTGGTGACGAGAGGCGCAGGCTGGACTCCTTTGCAACAACTTCTCTTTGGTGCTGATACGTACACTGTGGGTGCCAGCGTGGAGGGGTCAGCTGGGACGATACCTAGAGAGATGGGGCGCAGGCCTGGAGGATGGCCATCAGGTCAGAACAGTACAGGACTGAGGCTGACGCAGCAAAGGCTGACAAATGCTCCCATACCTGACCTGGCCTACCAACATGACTAACTGCCTAATGATCCAAAAGAATTCAATCTAATCACTGAAACAACCAACTGCATTCATTAAAGAGAACCAGCTCCCTCCAGAACTGCTGACCAATTAACCTCTTTGTTCTGCTTTCTTTACAGCTACAAATGTCAACAACTTAATGCAACTTGTTCAACCATCAACACAACTGGCAAGTGAGCAGCAACAAGCAGATCAGCAACCACCAAACCAACATCAACAACTAGCAGCCCACCAACCACTGACCCAGCTTCAGTCTGTTCAGCAACCAGCAATTCGGCAGTGTGATGAGTCACAACCCACAGGACAACAGCAACAACCAACAGGACAACAGCAACAACCAACAGGACAACAGCCCATGGGACAACAGCAACAACCAACAGGACAACAGCCCATGGGACAACAGCAACAACCAACAGGACAACAGCGCATGGGACAACAGCAACAACCAACAGGACAACAGCGCATGGGACAACAGCAACAACCAACAGGACAACAACCCATGGGACAACAGCAACAACCAACAGGACAACAACCCAAGGGACAACAGCTAACCCCACCTCCTCAGGAGTGTCCCACAGAGTCCTCCCCCATTCTCGGTTCAGGTCTGAGGGCAGCCACCTTGGGGGGCGGGGCTGATGGTCTGACATCACTCCTGGATGAGATCCACTTCCTGAACCAGCAGCCTATTATCTCAGAGACTACACAAGACGAGGCGGAGCTACAGGAGGAGTGTGGTACCTTGGGTGGGGAACCTGAACAGGGTGGACCATGGCTCCTGGAGCTGGACTCTGACTCTGATGATGCTGTTCCCATGGAGAAGGCGGAGACTGCAGACAGCCAATCAGAGCTCAGACATGTTGTGAAGACTCCACCCCCTCTTCTTCAGATGAAGGTGGGCGGGGCCAGAGAGGCAGAGCTATCAAGCAGTGAGGGGGGTGGGGACAGGGGGAGAGAAGAGGGCGTGTCCTGGAGGCCAATGCCAAGGCTGGTCCCTTTGGGGCTTAGAGGACATGCCACCAACTAATATCACAGCTGGCTCAGGACCTGATTGGGTAATGGACTTGAAGCTCACTGATTGGCTGAATTCTGAGTCAACATTTCTGTGGCATCATTTCCTGTTGGTAATGAGATCAGTCGAACTATCAGCGTACGCCATTGGTCAATCTTTAATACATTAACTTAATGCAGTGCTCAGCAACTTGAGCAACCATAAGCAAGAGCAACTGGTAACTAGAGCAACTGGCCAGTGACTAGGGCAACTGGTGACTAAAGCAACCTACAACCACAGCGACCAATGACTAGAGCAACTGGTAACTAAAGCAACCAACAACCACAGCAACCAATGACTAGAGCAACTGTTAACTAAAGCAACCAACAACCACAGCAACCAATGACTAGAGCAACTGGTAACTAAAGCAACAGACAACCACACCAACCAATGACTAGAGCAACTGGTGACTAAAGCAACCAACAACCACAGCAACCAATGACTAGAGCAACTGGTAACTATAGCAACAGACAACCACACCAACCAATGACTAGAGCAACTGGTGACTAAAGCAACCAACAACCACAGCAACCAATGACTAGAGCAACTGGTGACTAAAGCAACCAACAACCACAATGACTAGAGCAACTGGTGACTAAAGCAACCAACAACCACAATGACTAGAGCAACTGTTGACTAAAGCAACCAACAACCACAGTAACCAATGACTAGAGCAACTGGTAACCAGAACCACAGCAACCAACCTGGTTAAGCATAGGAAATGGCAACTAGAGCAAAAAGCTCTAAGAGGAGTAGATTAACCGTTGACCAGAGCAATGTCCCATTCGTCTGATGTGGCTGAATCTGATCAGTCTGTGCCTCTGACCTCCAAAGACTCGTGTATGTTTGAGTTTGTCGGTGGTGAGGGATTTGTGCCACGAACCACTGAAGTCTAAGTCTGTGGCCCAAATCCCTCTCAGTGTGTTTGTTGATGAGAATGGGAAGCAGCAGAAATGTTTAAAATCTTTGTTTTTTATTAAAGAAACTGTTAACGACCAGGACTCACCTGTACCTTATCAGTGTTCGTTAAAATGTTTATAGTTTGTACAGTGTACAGCGGTTTGTTTTTTATTTGTATTTTTTACAGAGTTTGAAGCTGAGAGGAAACAGCGCCTCAGAAACAAAAATAAAGTTTAATAATGAACAACTGACTCATGAAATAATTCTGATTAAGCACATTATTTAAAATAAAAGCAGAGTTCAGTCTGACCATCCACACCCAGACCTGATCACTGCCAGACCTGTAGAATGAATAAACCCCTGAATAGAACCTGTCTGACAGTGAAGGAGGCTAAAAGATCTCCAACACGTCATGGAACCATCTAGAGAAGATCAGATGAGGAACCAAGTCTCTGACATCTATCAGTCTGAAAGGTTACAGAGACATTTCTAAGACTTTGAGACTCCAGAGAACCACGCTGAGAGCCATTACCCACAAATAGAGAAAACTGTGAGCAGTGGAGAACCTTCCCAGGAGTGGCCGGCCTACCGACATGACCCCAAGAGAACATGGACGACTCATCCAGGAGGTCCCAGAAGAACCCATAACCACATCTAAAGACCTGCAGGCCTCACTGACTCAGTTAAGGTCAGAGTTCATGATACACCAACCAGAGACTGGGCAACAATGGCATCATGGGAGATTTCCAAGACCAAAACCACTGCTGACCAACAAGAACACAAAGACTCGTCTCACATTTGATGAAAAACATCCTGATGATCCCAAAGACTTCTGGGAAATATTCTGAGGACTGACCAGACAGAGGAGGAACTTTCTGGAAGGTGTGGTCCCGTTACATCTGGTGTCAGACTAACCGAGCATTTCATCAGAACAACATCAGACCAACAGTCAGACATGGTGGTGGTAGTGTGATGGTCTGGACCAGGACCTGGACCACTAGAACCATGAATTCTGCTCTCTAACAGAAAATCCTGAAGGAGAATGTCCAGCCATCAGGTCATGACCTCAAGATGAAGACCACTTGGGTTATGGATCATTAATAAAATTAAATAATTTACAAATGTAAAGATTTCTCACAGACTTAAATACCAGTTTATTCTCTTATTGGACCAAATCCATTCTTTCTCTTTCATGAACGCCAAGTATTGAACATGTTAATAAATACAGAAGGATCATTATGGAGACCTCAACTACAGTCCCTATAAAAAGTACTGACCTCCTTGGATGTTTGATCCTTTTATTGAGTTTGTAAATCAGTCATGGTCAGTATAATTTGGCTTTTCAACCAAAAAACAAAGAAAAAAACCCTCTTTAATGTCGAAGTGTAAACAGATTTCTACAAAGTAAGGTCATAAAATAAAAATCTGTAATATAAGATAAGTGACTGTATAAATGTTCACCCGGTCCATCAGTATTCCTGGCTACCATTACACCATGGAGACAAAAGAACACTCAGAGAAAATGTTACTGAAAAGTCTAAGTCAGAAACATCTCCAAGTCTCTGAACATCCCCCAGAGTTCAGTTATATCCATCCTGAAGAAATGAAGGAATATGTCACGTGTAAATCTGCCTAGATCAGACCGTCCTCACAAACTGAGTGGGCGTGCAAGAAGGAGACTAGTGAGAGAGGACACCAAGACACCTATGACAACTCTGAAGGAGCTCCAAGCTTCAGCAGCTGAGATGGAGAGACTCTGCAGACAACAACTGTTGGCCAGGTTCTTCACCAGTCAGAGCTTTATGGGAGAGTGGCAAAGAGAAAGACACTGTTGAAGAAAACTCAGATTCAATCTGGACAAGAGTTCACCAGAAGGACTGTGGGAGACTCCATGGTCAAGAGGAAGAAAGTTCTTTGGTCTGATGAGACCAGAATGGAGCTTTGAGACCATCAGACAAGACGCCAAACACTGACATCACCACAAACACACCATCCCCACTGTGGAGCACGCTGGTGGCAGCATCATGCTGTGGGGATGCTTCTCAGCAGCATCATGCTGTGGGGATGCTTCTCAGCAGCATCACGCTGTGGGGATGCTTCTCAGCAGCATCATGCTGTGGGGATGCTTCTCAGCCACAGAGAAAGCTCCAATGAAATGGTTTAAAGACAACAAGGAGAATGTTCTGGAGTGGCCGAGTCAACACCCAGACCTCAATCCACTAGAGGACTAGGACTAGGTCTGGACTTTAAAGGTCTGTTCAGTCCTTATCCCTGATCATCCTGACAGAGCTTGAGCAGTTTATCAAAGAAGAATAGAGTAAACTTCCAGAGTCCACATGTTTGATCCTGACTGAGACCTATCCACACAGACTCAGAGAGACTGAGACCTATCCACACAGACTCAGAGAGACTGAGACCTATCCACACAGACTCAGAGACTGAGACCTATCCACACAGACTCAGAGACTGAGACCTATCCACACAGACTCAGAGAGACTGAGACCTATCCACACGGACTCAGAGACTGAGACCTATCCACACAGACTCAGAGAGACTGAGACCTATCCACACGGACTCAGAGAGACTGAGACCTATCCACACGGACTCAGAGAGACTGCTGAAAAAGGAGACTCTACTAAAGACTGACTAGAAGGAGGAATATTTATGCAGACACTTATTTTTTGTTACAGATTAGTTTTTATTTAAGTGATGTGACTTTGTAGGAATCTGTTTTCTCTTTTATATTAAAGAAGATTTTTTTTTGTCAAAAAGCCAAATTGTATTGACCATGATTGATTATTAAAATCAATAAAAGGGTAAAACATCTGTTGGGGGGTATAGACACTGTTTATTACATGTTTATTAATACAGAGGGATCACCATTGTGGCCTTCAGACTGTTTTAAAGGTCTACAGATGGATTGTAGCCTCATGATAGCTCTATTAAAGGGTTTCCACTTTATATCTTCATGTAAAAACAAAGGAGATGATTGTGAGTCATTTTCAGACTTGCACTGAAATAATAATTGTATATTTATACCAAATAGGCTATAAGCTGTGATTGTTGAGGAACATCAGACAACTAGATATAAATCAGATATTTAGCTTTCACATTTAACCCTCTCATGGCTGTAAAGGGGTTATCCCTGTTCATCCTGACACAACAGTGAGAAAAGTGAGTGAATATTTAAGAATTATTCCGCCAAAAACCATTAGGACTATAAAAATAACATTTATGCGTTATAAAGAGGAGCTGGTCAGTTTTCATGGTTGTTAAACCAGAATCTCTAGTTCGAATTAAAACATTTTATTTTCTAGATCTCATTTAAACACCATTTTACAGACAAGACAGAGTTAGATATTTATATAAAACTCAGGCTTTATGAAAAGAAAAACGATTTAAACGACTAAAACAGAAATAAAAACAATGAAACCGGAAGTAGAACAGTTCAAGAACATTTGAATATAAAATAATTTTTTTCAATCAGGAAGACATCAGATAAAAGTAAAATAAATATGTAAATTAAAACTTTAAAATAATAATAAAAAACAGGAAATCAGGTTAGATTTCCGACCTTTCCTTTCAAAATAGAATAATCTGCTAATTATTAGACCTGCGTTTTTCTAGATCTTTTATACTGAAAATCTTTTCCGGAAGTGTCTGTGTTATTGCCGCCCGGTACTTTGACGCTGCGGTGCGTCAGTCCGCTGTTGCTCGTGCAGGATCCGCTTCGTGTCTCCGCGGAGGCTCGGACTCAGACCGTTACCGAAACCAGGACCCGGGACCAGGACCAGGACCAGACCCTGGGCAGCATGACGTCATCAACAGAGAGGGGCAGCCTGACGTCATTAGCAGCGGGACCGGAGAGACTCAGGATCTGCTGAGAGTAGCAGCTAGCCGGGCAGCTAACGGCGCGATGACCGCGGAGCAGAGCGGAACGATCCGCAGCCGCATCCGGAAGCTGCTGCGCTCCCCCACTATCACGCTGCGCCGCGGCAGCGGCACCGCGCGGCAGCGACAGGAGCGGAGCGGCAAGGTGAGTGAGACTCACGCGACAGTCACGAGAAAGCAAATGAATGCTAATCAGTACCGTAATTAATAGTATCGACACTCTAACCAACACAGGTAGGAGCTTCAGGCTGCTCGCTCTGTTTGTCCGTCCACGGACACCGTACAGCAGAAATGCTCCCAGCATGCTTTGTGTCTGTCTGAAATCCCTGATGGATACTGATCCTAGATCCGTGCCGCTGCACACCTGGTCAGAATCGCCCCTAAAGATGTTTTTATTGATCCCCGTCTCTACTGATCAGCGCTGCCCACCGCTGCGTGAACGTAAATGATAGTCTGAATGAATATACACCCGTGTATGAGAGACCCTCAGTGGTCCCTGAAATACCTGAAACGGACTCAAGTAACAATACGTAAAAGTGTTCTGAAAATTAACTCATGAAAATCGGAGGTTGTTTTTGAATTGTGGTTGATCAGAATCATTAAAAAACGAATTAAACTGGAATGGACTGGTTTGGTCCCATTAACTTCATATTTTGTTGAAAACCTTTTGAGGCAATCGCTGCAATCAGGAGAGTTTTATAACAGTCAGGCTTCTGCACCTGTCCCAGGTATTTTGGCCTGTCCTGGTGTTCAGACTGCTCCAGCTGTCCCAGGTATTTTGGCCTGTCCTGGTGTTCAGACTGCTCCAGCTGTCCCAGGTATTTTGGCCTGTCCTGGTGTTCAGACTGCTCCAGCTGTCCCAGGTATTTTGGCCTGTCCTGGTGTTCAGACTGCTCCAGCTGTCCCAGGGTTAAAGGGTTCCTTCTCCAGACTGCATGTTTCAGCTCATCTCACAGATGTGCTCTAGGATTTAGATCAGGGCTCCTAGAAGACCTTAGGACAGTCTAGTGTTTGGTTCTTAGGGTTCTTAGCTGTTCTAGGCTGTTTTTAGCTATGGACACACCTGAGTTTAACACGTCCCTATGGACACACCTGAGTTTAACACGTCCCTATGAACACACCTGAGTTTAACACGTCCCTATGGACACACCTGAGTTTAACACGTCCCTATGAACACACCTGAGTTTAACACGTCCCTATGAACACACCTGAGTTTAACACGTCCCTATGAACACACCTGAGTTTAACACGTCCCTATGAACACACCTGAGTTTAACACGTCCCTATGAACACACCTGAGTTTAACACGTCCCTATGAACACACCTGAGTTTAACACGTCCCTATGAACACACCTGAGTTTAACACGTCCCTATGGACACACCTGAGTTTAACACGTCCCTATGGACACACCTGAGTTTAACACGTCCCTATGAACACACCTGAGTTGAACAGGTCTTAAATGCAAAGACATAGCTATAGTTGAGAGCTTTATTATGTCTTGTTGTTGTTTAAAGCTCTTTGTCAGGAGTAT
The DNA here is from genome assembly GCF_018320785.1 of Cheilinus undulatus. Classification (NCBI taxonomy): domain Eukaryota; kingdom Metazoa; phylum Chordata; class Actinopteri; order Labriformes; family Labridae; genus Cheilinus; species Cheilinus undulatus. The sequence continues at coordinate 480,730 of NC_054882.1, forward strand.
CTCAGGGAGCCATCCTGTAAACTGGCTGAGTAATCAGGAGTCAGTCTAATGTAGAAGCTATTTCTCCATGTGGAGCTCAGAGTCATCAGGTTATTCTGCTGCTGTTTATTCCCCTCAAAGATGCAGATGGCTTTGGCTGTCCTGTTAACTACACGTAGCATGTAATGCCCATGCAACCCAAAGACATTATCATATGTTTTTCACTGGTGTAAGGCTGTATTTAAAAAAAAAAAAAATCCTCCATTTATGATGAAAATCAAATATTTTTTTTTCTGCTTCTAAAAAAAAATTGACGACCAATATCTAAAAAAATCTTTGTAGTACAGGATGGAATTGGTGTTTTTTACAGTACAAAACATATAATTAAGTATCAGATATCTGCAAAAATCCGATATCATTCATTCCTAGAATTCATAGTTCCTGTGGTGGTCTCAGTGGATCTGGTCTGATCCTGTCTGAGGTATTCATAGTTCCTGTGGTGGTCTCAGTGGATCTGGTCTGACCCTGTCTGAGGTATTCATAGTTCCTGTGGTGGTCTCAGTGGATCTGGTCTGACCATGTCTGAGGTATTCATAGTTCCTGTGGTGGTCTCAGTGGATCTGGTCTGACCCTGTCTGAGGTATTCATAGTTCCTGTGGTGGTCTCAGTGGATCTGGTCTGACCCTGTCTGAGGTATTCATAGTTCCTGTGGTGGTCTCAGTGGATCTGGTCTGACCCTGTCTGAGGTATTCATAGTTCCTGTGGTGGTCTCAGTGGATCTGGTCTGATCCTGTCTGAGGTATTCATAGTTCCTGTGGTGGTCTCAGTGGATCTGGTCTGACCCTGTCTGAGGTATTCATAGTTCCTGTGGTGGTCTCAGTGGATCTGGTCTGACCATGTCTGAGGTATTCATAGTTCCTGTGGTGGTCTCAGTGGATCTGGCCTGAGCCTGTCTGAGGTATTCATAGTTCCTGTGGTGGTCTCAGTGGATCTGGTCTGACCCTGTCTGAGGTATTCATAGTTCCTGTGGTGGTCTCAGTGGATCTGGTCTGACCCTGTCTGAGGTATTCATAGTTCCTGTGGTGGTCTCAGTGGATCTGGTCTGACCATGTCTGAGGTATTCATAGTTCCTGTGGTGGTCTCAGTGGATCTGGTCTGACCATGTCTGAGGTATTCATAGTTCCTGTGGTGGTCTCAGTGGATCTGGTCTGATCCTGTCTGAGGTATTCATAGTTCCTGTGGTGGTCTCAGTGGATCTGGTCTGACCCTGTCTGAGGTATTCATAGTTCCTGTGGTGGTCTCAGTGGATCTGGTCTGACCCTGTCTGAGGTATTCATAGTTCCTGTGGTGGTCTCAGTGGATCTGGTCTGACCATGTCTGAGGTATTCATAGTTCCTGTGGTGGTCTCAGTGGATCTGGTCTGACCATGTCTGAGGTATTCATAGTTCCTGTGGTGGTCTCAGTGGATCTGGTCTGACCCTGTCTGAGGTATTCATAGTTCCTGTGGTGGTCTCAGTGGATCTGGTCTGATCCTGTCTGAGGTATTCATAGTTCCTGTGGTGGTCTCAGTGGATCTGGTCTGACCCTGTCTGAGGTATTCATAGTTCCTGTGGTGGTCTCAGTGGATCTGGTCTGACCCTGTCTGAGGTATTTCAGTCTCGTGTGAACCAGCCCAGGCTCTGAGTCGTCTCACATAAACACAGTCAGCTGATCAGCTGATTCACCTCTCTGTTTGTTTGGAGACGGACTCGTCAGACAGAGCTGAACAACGGGAACCATGACCACGTTTAGACCGGAGGGGGTCATGTGACGGACAGACACTACAGTCGGCTGTTAGCCTAGCATCCAGCTACAGCTAAGAGCTTCTCAGCTGTAGCTCCTCTTTGCTCCTCCTCTACCAAATCAAATGAGAGTGAATGCATTTGTTCATGTTAGGTTTATTTTATGTACAGGCATAAAGAATCAGAGGATAAATGTAGGATATGAACCATGAACATTTCCACCTCTAACCAAAATGTGACCACAAATATGCCGACTACGCACAGATATAATGTACTGCATTTTTGAGATATGATATATTCTTACCTATTGATGAAAGGACCCGTGCATCCTCATGCTTGTTAATCCACTTGCTATGAAGTGAGGGCAAAGTTGAAATTGTCCAAATGTCCCTCTTTCTTAGTCCCAGACTGCAGAATCCACAGGTAACATATCCTACTGTAAACACTCCACTTACGGCATGTCCGCTTGTAAACATAGACGCAGAGTCAAACCCGAGCACACCAACCTTTCCTTACACATGTAGCCCACTCTCAGACATCCATATCTAATGGCATGAATCGGTTCATTTCATTCTGATGATGTTTAGTGGGTGAAATAGTGCTCCGAACAGTCTGAGCACATGGAAGGACAACCATGTCTGCGCTGCTGAAAGGGTTAAAATGGTGCGCTGCACTATCCGCTGGATCACTGTTTAATGGTGAAATTTCGATCCCTGGTGATCGATTGACTGCAAAAAAAACAGTTGCTAAAAGTTTTTTTGGTGCCGTAGACACACAGTGAAAAAACCTGTTTTTAATGGAAGTCTGTGTGTCTGAATTCGGACAAACAAGGATGGATGCAGCTATTTCTCGTCATGGGCGTTCTACGGGAGACACGGTTTTCATTTTTTTATTTTTTTAATATGAAGAAAAATAATAACTTTGGCCAAATTTGATGCCTCAGTCTATAAAAATGTGACTATTAACTCAATAAAACAATGATAAAAATGATGAATGTCCTCAAAACGGACATAGTAGGGACTGAGGGTTGAACACAGAACCAGCCAAAGGTTTGGACACACCTTCTTATTCAGGGTTTTCTCTATTTTTATCACTTTCTAGGTTATAGATTATCGGCAGACACCAAAACCATGAAAGACCACTTTCAGGATTCTGTAGTAAACCCTTTCCAGGGGACGACCTCATGAGTCTGAGAGAATGGCAGAAGTGTGCCAGGCTGTCATCAGAGCTAAAGCTGGCTCTATAAAGAATCTATAATATCAAAGCTCATACACAGACGGAACATGATTTAAGATCTTTTCATTATAACACTGGTGCTCTGGTTTTGTGAATCAAATTAATTCTACCTTCAACGGTCGTATACATATACATACATGTATACATATTTATATATCTATGTGTATACATATATATATATATATATATATATATATATTTAAGTGTGTATGTGTATATTAGATATACATGTATATGTGTATATACAGTTGAAACCAGAAGTTTACATACACTATATAAAAAGGCACATAAACTTTTTTTTTCTCACCATCTAACATTAAATCAGATTAAACCTTTCCTGTTTTTGGTCAGTTAGGATTACCAAAATTATTTCTATTTGCTAAATGCCAGAATAATGAGAAAAGGATTTTTTTAGACATTTTTTTATTATTTTCTTGAGAGTCAGAAGTTTACATACATTTCATTAGTATTTGGTAGCATTGCCTTTAAACTGTATGACTTGGGTCAAATGTTTTGGATATGCTTCCACAAGCTTCTCAAAATAGTTTGCAGGAATTTTGGCCCATTCCTCCTGGCAGAGCTGGTGTAACTGAGCCAAGTTTGTAGGCCGCCTTGCTCACACATGCCTTTTCAGCTGTGCCCATAAATTTTCAGTGGGATTGAGATCAGGGCTTTGTGATGGCCACTCCAAAACATTGACTTTGTTATCCTTAAGCCACTTTGTAACCAGTTTGGCAGTATGCTTAGGGTCATTGTCCATTTGGAAAACCCATTTGCGCCCAAGCTTTAACTTCCTGGCTGATGTCTTGAGATGTTGCTTCAGTATTTCCACATAATGTTCTTTCCTCATGATGCCATCTATTTTGTGAAGTGCACCAGTCCCTCCTGCAGCAAAACAACCCCACAACATGATGCTGCCACCCCCATGTTTCACATTTGGGATGGTTTTCTCAGGCTTGCAAGCTTCCCCCTTTTTTCTCCAAATGTAACGATGGTCATTATGGCCAAAGAGTTCAATTTTAGTTTGGTCAGACCACAGAACATGTCTCCAAAAATGAAGGTCTTTGTCCCTGTGTGCATTTGCAAACTGTAATCTGGCTTTTTATGTTTCTTTTGGAGTAATGGCTTCTTCCTGGGAGAGTGGCCTTTCAGCCCATGTGGGTACAGGACTCGTTTGACTGTTGATAATGACACACTCTCACCAGCTTCAGCCAGCATCTTCACAAGGTCTTTAGCTTTTGTTCTTGGGTTGAGATGCACTTTTCAGACCAAAGCACGTTCATCTCTGGGACACAGAACCCGTCTCCTTCCTGAGCGGTATGATGGCTGGACATTCTCATGGTGTTTATACTTGCGTATAATTGTTTGAACAGATGAACGTGGCACCTTCAGGCATCTGGAAATTGCACCCAAGGAGGAACCAGACTTGTGCAAGTCCACAATTCTCTTCCTGATATCTTGGCTGATTTCTTTTGATTTTCCCATGATGTTACACAAAGAAGCAGTGTGTTTCAGGTGTGCCTCTGATTAACTCAAATGTTGTCAATAAACCTATCAGAGGCTTCCAAAGACATGACATCATCATCTGGGCTTTAAGTAATTTTAGTGTATGTAAACTTCTGACTCTCAAGAAAATAATAAAAAAATGTCTAAAAAAATCCTTTTCTCATTATTCTGGCATTTAGCAAATAGAAATAATTTTGGTAATCCTAACTGACCAAAAACAGGAAAGGTTTAATCTGATTTAATGTTAGACGGTGAGAAAAAAAAGTTTATGTGCCTTTTTATATAGTGTATGTAAACTTCTGGTTTCAACTGTATATGTTTGAGAGATCGATCCATCTCTACATCTCTAGTGATTAATCTGAATTAACTGCTTTAACTGGTTTCTTGGACTAACAGCTGATTGTTCTACAGGTGACGTTAGAGAAGGTTCTGGGGATTTCGGCTCCAGGTAATCGCGCGTTGGCCTGTGACCCGAAGACTGGTCTGCTGGCTTATCCTGCTGGGTGAGTCCCCCTCTGTGTACCTGAATGATTCTACTTCCTGTTCTACTTCCTGTATGAAGCTCCAGTGTTGGTGTTTCAGGAGGTTTAAATTCTACTTCCTGTTGTCAGAGTGGTCTAATCCTCTCAGGACTTTAAAGACTTAAAAACATGACGGGATTACCAGATTAGAAACGTGTTTAAACAGACCCACACGTGGTCTCTGGTGGTCTTTGAGTAACATAGTTGATGTTCTTTGTGGTTCTAGAGGGCTCCATGAGTTTTCATATTGAATAAAGGTTCACAGACTGACAGATGTGTGATGTCACATGGTCATCTTGTTTTATTCTCCACCCATCCACAGCGAGACAGAGAGTGAGCAAAACAACCTTCTAACATCTGTCCCTACCAGGATTTTAGTATCACATGAATTACGGTACCAGATTTAATCCAAGACATACACTTTAATGCCAAAAGTATTTGCTCACCTGCCTTAACTCTCATATGAACTTCAGTGACATCCTATTCTTAATCCATAGGGTTTAATCTGACGTGGGTCCACCCTTTGCAGCTATAACAGCTTCAACTCTTCTGGGAAGGCTTTCCACAAGGTTTAGGAGTGTGTTTATGGGAATTTTTGACCATTCTCCCAGAAGCACATTTGTGAGGTCACAGTCATGTTGGAACAGGAAGGGGCCATCCCCAAACTGTTTCCACAAAGTTGGGAGCATGGAATTGTCCAGAATCTCTTGGTATGCTGAAGCATTCAGAGTTCCTTTGACTGGAACTAAGGGGCCAAGCCCAGCTCCTGAAGAACAAGCCCACACCATAATCCCCCCTCCACCAAACTTTACACTTGGCACAATGCAGTCAGACAAGTACCGTTCTCCTGGCAACCACCAAACCCAGACTGGTCCATCAGATTGCCAGATGGAGAAGCGTGATTGGTCACTCCAGAGTAGAGCTGGGCAATATGGCCTAAAATTAATATCCCAATATATTTTTTCTATATCCTGATACACAATATATATCGCAATATTTTGAAATGTCCTCTCAGCAGCTGTCTGTTTAATTCAGCCCTAAATGACACTGGTTTGGTGATTAAAACAGACTGTTCTGTTGGATTTAAATAGAATTGTTTGCAGAAAGGGTAAAAACCAATATAAAAACAAATTTAGCAGTTTTATTTTGAGAAGGGCTTCATTCAACCTTCAACTGATAAATCAAAAATACATAAATCATGAAATACTCATCTTTTACAGTGTATGGAAAGTCCTGGAATGTTTTCTGTGTTATGTTTACTGTTGATGATTATAAAATGATTATTTTCCTCATTAAGGGAGAAGAAAACCCACAAAACTCACCAATTCTGCATGAAGACCAAAACGCCACAGTCTAGTCCTCCATTCAGACCAAAACCCTGCAGTCTAGTCCTCCATTCAGACCAAAACCCTGCAGTCTAGTCCTCTATTCAGACCAAAACCCTGCAGTCTAGTCCTCCATTCAGACCAAAACCCTGCAGTCTAGTCCTCCATTCAGACCAAAACCCTGCAGTCTAGTCCTCCATTCAGACCAAAACTCTGCAGTCTAGTCCTCTATTCAGGCCAAAACCCTGCAGTCTAGTCCCCCATTCAGGCCAAAACCCTGAATGGGGGACTAGACTGCACCTAATCTGAAGGCCACATGAGGTTTGGAGGTCTGTAGCCATTGACTCTGCAGAAGGTTGGTGACCTCTGCGCACTATGACCTCAGCATCCTCTGACCCCGCCCCGTCATTTTACGTGGCCTACCACTTGGTGGCTGAGTTGCTGTGATTCCCAATGGCTTCCACTTTGTTCTAATACCACTGACAGCTGACTGTGGAATATTTAGGAGCCAGGAAATTTCACCACTGGACTTGTTGCCCAGGTGGCATCCTATCACAGTACCACGCTGGAATTCACTGAGCTCCTGAGAGCGAGCCATTCTTTCACTAATGTTTGTAGAAACAGTCTGCATGCCTAGGTGATGATTTTATACACCTGTGGACATGGAAGTGACTGGAACACCTGATTTACATTAATTGATGGGTGAGTGAATACTTTTGGCAATATAGTGTACTAGTCTCTGTGAACACCAGCTTCTGATTGGCCATTGCCCACTGAGGCTGGCTTCACCCTAGAAAATTTTAAAACCTGTTTTCTATCAGGTCCACCCTTTGTTAAGGGTAAGGGTATAAGTTAGATGGTTCCTGGATGGTTCCTGTTGTTAGATGGTTCCTGGATGGTTCCTGGTGTTAGATGGTTCCTTGTGTTGGATGGTTCCTGGTGTTGGATGGTTCCTGGTGTTAGATGGTTCCTTGTGTTGGATGGTTCCTGGTGTTGGATGGTTCCTGGTGTAAGATGGTTCCTGGCTTTGGATGGTTCCTGGTGTTAGATTCTTCCTGCTGTTAGATGGTTCCTGGATGGTTCCTGGTGTTAGATGGTTCCTTGTGTTAGATGGTTCCTTGTGTTGGATGATTCCTAGTGTTAGATGGTTCCTTGTGTTGGATGGTTCCTGGTGTTGGATGGTTCCTGGTGTTAGATTCTTCCTGCTGTTAGATGGTTCCTGGATGGTTCCTGGTGTTAGATGGTTCCTTGTGTTAGATGGTTCCTTGTGTTGGATGATTCCTGGTGTTAGATGGTTCCTTGTGTTGGATGGTTCCTGGTGTTGGATGGTTCCTGGTGTTAGATGGTTCCTTGTGTTGGATGGTTCCTGGTGTTGGATGGTTCCTGGTGTTAGATTCTTCCTGCTGTTAGATGGTTCCTGGTGTTAGATGCTTCCTGGTGTTGGATGTTCCTGTTGTTAGATGGTTCCTGGTGTTAGATGGTTCCTGGTGTTGGATGTTCCTGTTGTTAGATGGTTCCTGGTGTTAGATGGTTCCTGGTGTTGGATGGTTCCTGGTGTTAGATAGTTCCTGGTGTTGGATGGTTCCTGTTGTTAGATGGTTACTGGTGTTAGATGGTTCCTGATGTTTGATGGTTCCTGGTGTTAGATGGTTCCTGGTGTTGGATGGTTCCTGTTGTTAGATGGTTCCTGGTGTTAGATGGTTCCTAGTTTTAGATGGTTACTGGTGTTAGATGGTTCCTTGTGTTGGATGGTTCCTGGTGTTAGATGGTTCCTGATGTTAGATGGGTCCTGGTGTTAGATGGTTCCTGGCTTTGGATGGTTCCTGGTGTTAGATTCTTCCTGCTGTTAGATGGTTCCTTGTGTTAGATGGTTCCTGGTGTTAGATGTTTCTATTGTTAGATGGTTCCTGGTGTTGGATGTTTCTATTGTTAGATGGTTCCTGGTGTTAGATGGTTCCTGGTGTTGGATGGTTCCTGTTGTTAGATGGTTCCTGGTGTTGGATGGTTCCTGTTGTTAGATGGTTCCTGGTGTTGGATGGTTCCTGTTGTTAGATAGTTACTGGTGTTGGATGGTTACTGTTGTTAGATGGTTCCTGGTGTTAGATGGTTCCTGGTGTTAGATGGTTCCTGATGTTGGATGTTCCTGTTGTTAGATGGTTCCTGGTGTTAGATGGTTCCTGGTGTTGGATGTTCCTGTTGTTAGATGGTTCCTGGTGTTAGATGGTTCCTGGTGTTGGATGGTTCCTGGTGTTAGATAGTTCCTGGTGTTTGATGGTTCCTGTTGTTAGATGGTTCCTGGTGTTAGATGGTTCCTAGTTTTAGATGGTTCCTGGTGTTAGATGGTTCCTGGTGTTGGATGGTTCCTGTTGTTAGATGGTTCCTGGTGTTAGATGGTTCCTAGTTTTAGATGGTTACTGGTGTTAGATGGTTCTTTGTGTTGGATGGTTCCTGGTGTTAGATGGTTCCTGATGTTAGATGGGTCCTGGTGTTAGACGGTTCCTGGCTTTGGATGGTTCCTGGTGTTAGATGTTTCTATTGTTGGATGGTTCCTGTTGTTAGATGGTTCCTGGTGTTGGATGGTTCCTGTTGTTAGATGGTTCCTGGTGTTGGATGGTTCCTGTTGTTAGATGGTTCCTGGTGTTAGATGGTTCCTGGTGTTAGATGGTTCCTGATGTTGGATGTTCCTGTTGTTAGATGGTTCCTGGTGTTGGATGTTCCTGTTGTTAGATGGTTCCTGGTGTTAGATGGTTCCTGGTGTTGGATGGTTCCTGGTGTTAGATAGTTCCTGGTGTTTGATGGTTCCTGTTGTTAGATGGTTCCTGGTGTAAGATGGTTCCTAGTTTTAGATGGTTCCTGGTGTTAGATGGTTCCTGGTGTTGGATGGTTCCTGTTGTTAGATGGTTCCTGGTGTTAGATGGTTCCTAGTTTTAGATGGTTACTGGTGTTAGATGGTTCTTTGTGTTGGATGGTTCCTGGTGTTAGATGGTTCCTGATGTTAGATGGGTCCTGGTGTTAGACGGTTCCTGGCTTTGGATGGTTCCTGGTGTTAGATTCTTCCTGGTGTTAGATGGTTACTGGTGTTAGATGGTTCCTGGTGTTGGATGTTTCTATTGTTAGATGGTTCCTGGTGTTGGATGTTTCTATTGTTAGATGGTTCCTGGTGTTGGATGTTTCTATTGTTAGATGGTTCCTGGTGTTAGATGGTTCCTGGTGTTGGATGGTTCCTGTTGTTAGATGGTTCCTGGTGTTGGATGGTTCCTGTTGTTAGATGGTTCCTGGTGTTGGATGGTTCCTGTTGTTAGATAGTTACTGGTGTTGGATGGTTCCTGTTGTTAGATGGTTCCTGGTGTTAGATGGTTCCTGTTGTTAGATGGTTCCTGGTGTTAGATGGTTCCTTGTGTTAGATGGTTCCTGGTGTTGGATGGTTCCTGGTGTTAGATGGTTCCTGGTTTTGGATGGTTCCTGGTGTTTGATGGTCCCTAGTTTTAGATGGTTACTGGTGTTAGATGGTTCCTGGTGTTAGATGGTTCCTGGTTTTGGATGGTTCCTGGTGTTGGATGGTCCCTAGTTTTAGATGGTCACTGGTGTTAGATGGTTCCTGGTGTTAGATGGTTCCTGGTGTTAGATGGTTCCTAGTTTTAGATGGTTCCTGGTGTTAGATGGTTCCTTGTGTTAGATGGTTCCTGGTGTTGGATGTCTCTATTGTTAGATGGTTCCTGGTGTTAGATGGTTCCTGGTGTTAGATGGGTCCTGGTGTTAGATGGTTCCTGGCTTTGGATGGTTCCTGGTGTTAGATGGTTCCTGGCTTTGGATGGTTCCTGGTTTTAGATTCTTCCTGGTGTTAGATGGTTCCTTGTGTTAGATGGTTCCTGGTGTTGGATGTCTCTATTGTTAGATGGTTCCTGGTGTTAGATGGGTCCTGGTGTTAGATGGTTCCTGGCTTTGGATGGTTCCTGGTGTTAGATTCTTCCTGGTGTTAGATGGTTCCTTGTGTTAGATGGTTCCTGGTGTTGGATGTCTCTATTGTTAGATGGTTCCTGGTGTTGGATGTTTCTATTGTTAGATGGTTCCTGGTGTTAGATGGTTCCTGGTGTTGGATGGTTTCTGTTGTTAGATGGTTCCTGGTGTTGGATGGTTCCTGTTGTTAGATAGTTACTGGTGTTGGATGGATACTGTTGTTAGATGGTCACTGGTGTTAGATGGTTCCTGGTGTTAGATGGTTCCTGGTGTTAGATGGTTCCTAGTTTTAGATGGTTCCTGGTGTTAGATGGTTCCTTGTGTTAGATGGTTCCTGGTGTTGGATGGTTCCTGGCGTTGAATGGTTCCTGGTGTTTGATGGTTCCTGGTGTTAGATGGTTCCTGGTGTTAGATGGTTCCTGGTGTTGGATAGTCCCTAGTTTTGGATGGTTACTGGTGTTAGATGGTTCCTAGTGTTTGATGGTTCCTAGTTTTAGATGGTTCCTGGTTTTGGATGGTTCCTGGTGTTGGATGGTCCCTAGTTTTAGATGGTCACTGGTGTTAGATGGTTACTGGTGTTGGATGGTTCCTGTTGTTAGATGGTTCCTGGTGTTGGATGGTTCCTGGTGTTAGATGGTTCCTGGTTTTGGATGGTTCCTGGTGTTGGATGGTCCCTAGTTTTAGATGGTCACTGGTGTTAGATGGTTACTGGTGTTAGATGGTTCCTGGTGTTTGATGGTTCCTGGTGTTAGATGGTTCCTGGTGTTGGATGGTTACTGGTGTTTGATGGTTCCTGGTGTTGGATGGTTACTGGTGTTAGATGGTTCCTTGTGTTGGATGGTTCCTGGTGTTAGATGGTTCCTGGTGTTGGATGGTTCCTGGTGTTTGATGGTTCCTGGTGTTAGATGGTTCCTGGTGTTTGATGGTTCCTTTGTGTTACCTATTTGGTTCTTCCTCTTGCTCAGATATTCTTCAAAGCTCACCTGTCTGACAGTGTTCAGGTGATATTGTGACATCATTAGAAACCAGTATAACCAGTTCAGACCAGTCTGATGTTTAAACAGTCAACACTCTGAGGTCTACCTGCTGATCCGTATCAGGGGGTCCCTGGTCTGGACTAGCTGTTATTATGTGTTTATACAGTAGACAGCTGATGTCACATGACTGACTCAGCTGGGGTCACATGACTGTTACATCACAGGTCAAAGATACAACATGTTTGTAATCAAAAGGAGTGATCTGATTGGCTGGTCAGTCATCAAACAGACCAATCAGTCACCTCTCTCTATGTCTGCAGGTGTGTGGTTGTCCTGCTGAATCCTCGGAAGAACAAACAACATCACATTTTCAATAGCTCCAGGTAAGTGTCCACTGTTACCATGGTAACCTGCGGGTGATGTCATACATCTGGTAGACCATCAGAGAAGGTTTCTGTGACAGTGTTTTGTTTTTGTTTTTGTTTTTTTTCTTTTTTTCAGAAAGGCCATCACGACGTTGGCATTTTCTCCTGATGGGAAATATGTGGTCACGGGAGAGGTGAGTCTGGGTCTGAGAGTCAGGACTCAGGGCAGTAGAGAGCCTGACAGTCAGGGCTCAGGGCGGACAGAGAGCCTGACAGTCAGGACTCAGGGCAGTAGAGAGCCTGACAGTCAGGGCTCAGGGCAGAGGGTCTCACACAGGATCAGTGTTCTTCATCGTCACCCATCAGGCTGGTTTTTACGTATTTCATGATGTTAAATCTATTAATTAAACATGGTTATTTCTCAATTTTAACTCCTCCCCCAGAGCGGTCACATGCCGGCGGTGCGGGTGTGGGATGTGTCTGAGCATGTGCAGGTGGCAGAGCTGCAGGAGCACAAATATGGCGTTGCCTGTGTTTCATTTTCTCCAAACGGGAAGTTTATCGTCAGCATCGGATTTCAGCACGACATGATGGTCAACGTGTGGAACTGGAAGGTAGCACGCCACTCGCTCCATTAGCCTCCGCCCTCCTCATGGTCACAGACTTTGTTCTTCATCTGTGGTCTGTCATCAATGCTGACAGCTTTTCGTCTTCGTCTGTTTCTGGTATTTACGGTGAAATGTTTTTCTTCTTTCTCCGTTGTCAGAAAAACGTCCTTGTTGCGGCCAATAAGGTGTCTAGTAAGGTGACGGCGGTCTCCTTCTCTGACGACAGCTCCTACTTTGTTACAGCTGGTAACCGTCACGTGAAGTTCTGGTACCTGGACCATTCGAAGACCTCTAAGGTAGACCTGCTGTCCAACCAGGACCATGCTCACATGGCCCTGGTTGGTCTCTGACACGCCCCCTCTCTCTCTGTCTCAGGTAAACGCCACCGTCCCTCTGATGGGGCGTTCAGGGTTACTCGGAGAGCTCAGGAACAACTTCTTTAGTGATGTGGCGTGTGGACGGGGCCGCCAGGCATCCTCCACCTTCTGCATCACTTCCTCCGGTCTGCTCTGTGAGTTCAATGACCGCCGCCTCCTCGACAAGTGGGTGGAGCTAAGGGTGAGTCTGTTCACAGGTTTCCATGACAACAGTTGAGTGTTGGCGTGTTATACAGTCAGACATTTCTGAATGATAGTGAGCTGCTCTACAGCGGCGCCACCAGGACAGACTCATAGGGCGCGCTCACACTAGGCCACCTGTAGCGTGCTGTAACTGCTGTGAGAGGTTTTTAGTTAGTGAAATAAAACTTCTTCTCTTGATGGAGCCACAGGATCACACACACCTTCCATCCTCCGTTCGTAAAGGAGAGTCTGCCACATACACCAAATAAGTCTGTTAATCTCACGGCTGATATTACCTCTCTGACCCTCTAATGCCAAACTATCATCCACTGAATTAATTTACCTATGATTTTATTTCATGTTATCAAGAAGTGAAATTCTGATCTTGATCACTGACATTTGAATGGAACATCTTTCATTAATCCCATGGCGTTTTCACCTCCAGCTCTCATCAGATGGTTAAAAAATCTTTTAACTGGACATTTAGGCTGAATCCCAATTCTCCTCTTAACCCTCAGTCTAAAAAAGCGCGTTCCTGTGAAGTGCGAGGGCTGTCCCAATCTTTCTGAGAGTTGAGTTGAGGGCGAGTTTAAGGATTTTTCTCCCTCCGTTCTGAGATGTTCCTGGAGCTCCCTTGGTATTGAGGGTTATCATTCAAAGAAAGATGGCGGCGAATGCGAGGAAGAAATCTAGTTTAATTTTATTTCATGATTATTTGCCTTTTTGAAGTCTAACATTTACTTTTATTTTATGCTCGTAAGATGGTAACCATGCCATCCCCTTCTTCTTCTTCTTCCTCTGACTCAACAGACTACGAAATTTTGGCACATTACTGCCCTCTACAGTCTGAAATCCTAACTGCTGTTAAGGGCTGTCCCATTTCTAAGTCTGAGATGGCCTTAGACTTGGTTTAGAGGTGCACCAAAAGATCGGCTCGGCGCCGATTTCCTTAATTTTGGGGGATCGGGGATCGGCCGATCCTTACGATCTTATCTGCCTCTACCTACTAAAATGTGAAAAATGAATGACTAAAGGAACTGATATAATTTAGTAGTTTGGACAGCAATGCTCTACACTTTTCAGTTATATTTGAGAGAACTACCTCATGTGCGGTTAAAACAACAAGTTTGTATTGTTTCACGGGTATTGTTCAATGTTTTTCAGTAAAATAAGTTTGGAACATTGAGGGTGTATGCTGTCAGTTATAAAAAATAAATCAGTATCGGCCAAAATTGGAATCGGCTTTTTAAAGATCGGTGATTGGTGATCGGCCAGAAAATTGCAATCGGTGCAGCCCTACTTGGTTTAGAGGGGCGAGTTCAGACTGAGGGTTGAGCTGGAGGGTAAGATTGAGGGTTAAGGGGAGAATTGGGATTCAGCCTTAATCCTGCTCTGGACACAGGCCGTCCTAGGACATGAGAGCTTGTTTGGTGCAGCACTGAAAGGAATCCAAAATTACGCAGAGAGATGGCACAGTTCATGGAACATAAAGGAATGCCAGGGGGATTCAGATAGAACACGGACACGCAGAGGAACGCCTAAAAATCACCTATGCATATCACGTATAAATCCATCAACAGTGGAGGCTTCGTGTGATGACGTTGGTGTGAGTGCGGGCTGAAGGGGGTGGGTTAGGGTGGTCAGATTGGCTTTAGCACGGTTAGAATATGGCACAATACGGATGGCCTAGTGTGAGTGCGCCCATACATTCATACTGTAATTATACATTTATACGTCAGAACAGAGATCTAATTCCTGTTTCAGCTGCATCTCCTCGTTTGAACCTTTAATGCAAAGCAGTGTTCAAATTCTACCTTTTAGGGTGTTCAACAGCTGAGATGACTACAACATAAGTTCCCCCTGTAATCTTAGAGCAACCTTAAGTCTAAGTGCCACCTTAAATATGAGCTGCATCTTAAGTCTTAGCTCCACCTTAAATCTTAGCTCCACCTTAAATTCAACGCCACCTTGAATCTTAGCTCCACCTTAAATAATAGCTCCACCTTAAATCTAAACTCCACCTTAAATCCTAGCTCCACCTTTAATCTCAGCTCCACCTTAAATCTCAGCTCCACCTTAAATCTTAGCTCCACCTTAAGTCTCATCTCCAACTTAAATCCTAGCTCCACCTTAATTCTCAGCTCCTCCCTAAATCTCAGCTCCACCTTAAATCTTAGCTCCACCTTAATTCTCAGCTCCAACCTAAATCTCAGCTCCACCTTAAATCTTAGCTCCACCTTAAGTCTCAGCTCCACCTTAAATCTTAGCTCCACCTTAATTCTCAGCTCCACCCTAAATCTCAGCTCCACCTTAAATCTTAGCTCCACCTTAAATCTCAGCTCCACCTTAAGTCTCATATCCACCTTAAATCTTAGCTCCACCTTAAATCTCAGCTCCACCTTAAGTCTCATCTCCACCTTAAATCTCAGCTCCACCTTAAATCTCAGCTCCACCTTAAATCTCAGCTCCACCTTAAATCTCAGCTCCACCTTAAATCTCAGCTCCACCTTAAATCTTAGCTCCATCTAAAGTGTAAGTTTCACCTTGAATCTCAGCTCCACCTTAAATCTCAGCTCCACCTTAAATCTTAGCTCCACCTTAAATCTTAGCTCCACCTTAAGTCTCATGTCCACCTTAAATCTCAGCTCCACCTTAAATCTTAGCTCCACCTTAAATCTTAGCTCCACCTTAAGTCTCATGTCCACCTTAAATCTCAGCTCCACCTTAAATCTCAGCTCCACCTTAAGTCTCAGCTCCACCCTAAATCTCAGCTCCACCTTAAATCTCAGCTCCACCTTAAATCTCAGCTCCACCTTAGATCCTAGCTCCACCTTAAATCTCAGCTCCACCTTAAATCTCAGCTCCACCTTAAGTCTCATCTCCACCTTAAATCTTAGCTCCATCTAAAGTGTAAGTTTCACCTTGAATCTCAGCTCCACCTTAAATCTCAGCTCCACCTTAAGTCTCAGCTCCACCTTAAGTCTCATCTCCACCTTAAATCTTAGCTCCACCTTAAATCTCATCTCCACCTTAAGTCTCATCTCCACCTTAAATCTCAGCTCCACCTTAAGTCTCAGCTCCACCTTAAGTCTCATCTCCACCTTAAGTCTCAGCTCCACCTTAAATCTCAGCTCAACCTTAAGTCTCAGCTCCACCTTAAATCTCAGCTCCACCTTAAATCTTAGCTCCACCTTAAATCTCAGCTCCACCCTAAATCTCATCTCCACCTTAAATCTCAGCTCCACCTTAAATCTCAGCTCCACCTTAAGTCTCATCTCCACCTTAAGTCTCATCTCCACCTTAAATCTCAGCTCAACCTTAAATCTCAGCTCCACCTTAAATCTTAGCTCCATCTAAAGTGTTAGCTCCACCTGAAATCTCAGCTCCACCCTAAATCTCAGCTCCACCTTAAATCTCAGCTCCACCTTAAATCTCAGCTCCACCTTAAGTCTCATCTCCACCTTAAATCTCAGCTCCACCTTAAGTCTCATCTCCACCTTAAATCTCAGCTCCACCTTAAATCTCAGCTCCACCTTAAGTCTCATATCCACCTTAAATCTTAGCTCCACCTTAAATCTCAGCTCCACCCTAAATCTCAGCTCCACCTTAAATCTCAGCTCCACCTTAAGTCTCATCTCCACCTTAAATCTCAGCTCCACCTTAAATCTCAGCTCCACCTTAAGTCTCATATCCACCTTAAATCTTAGCTCCACCTGAAATCTCAGCTCCACCTTAAGTCTCATATCCACCTTAAATCTTAGCTCCACCTTAATTCTCAGCTCCACCCTAAATCTCATCTCCACCTTAAATCTCAGCTCCACCTTAAGTCTCATCTCCACCTTAAATCTTAGCTCCACCTTAAATCTCAGCTCCACCTTAAATCTCAGCTCCACCTTAAGTCTCATATCCACCTTAAATCTTAGCTCCACCTTAATTCTCAGCTCCACCCTAAATCTCATCTCCACCTTAAATCTCAGCTCCACCTTAAATCTCAGCTCCACCTTAAGTCTCATATCCACCTTAAATCTTAGCTCCACCTTAAATCTCAGCTCCACCTTAAGTCTCATCTCCACCTTAAATCTCAGCTCCACCTTAAATCTCAGCTCCACCTTAAGTCTCATCTCCACCTTAAATCTCATCTCCACCTTAAATCTCAGCTCCACCTTAAATCTTAGCTCCATCTAAAGTGTAAGTTTCACCTTGAATCTCAGCTCCACCTTAAATCTCAGCTCCACCTTAAATCTTAGCTCCACCTTAAATCTTAGCTCCACCTTAAGTCTCATGTCCACCTTAAATCTTAGCTCCACCTTAAATCTTAGCTCCACCTTAAGTCTCATCTCCACCTTAAATCTCAGCTCCACCTTAAATCTCAGCTCCACCTTAAGTCTCAGCTCCACCCTAAATCTCAGCTCCACCTTAAATCTCAGCTCCACCTTAAATCTCAGCTCCACCTTAGATCCTAGCTCCACCTTAAATCTCAGCTCCACCTTAAGTCTCATCTCCACCTTAAATCTTAGCTCCATCTAAAGTGTAAGTTTCACCTTGAATCTCATCTCCACCTTAAATCTTAGCTCCACCTTAAGTCTCATCTCCACCTTAAGTCTCATCTCCACCTTAAATCTCAGCTCCACCTTAAATCTCAGCTCCACCTTAAGTCTCATCTCCACCTTAAATCTCATCTCCACCTTAAATCTCAGCTCCACCTTAAATCTCAGCTCCACCTTAAATCTCATCTCCACCTTAAGTCTCATCTCCACCTTAAGTCTCATCTCCACCTTAAGTCTCATCTCCACCTTAAATCTCAGCTCAACCTTAAATCTCAGCTCCACCTTAAGTCTCATATCCACCTTAAATCTCAGCTCCACCTTAAGTCTCATATCCACCTTAAATCTCAGCTCCACCTTAAGTCTCATATCCACCTTAAATCTTAGCTCCACCTTAATTCTCAGCTCCACCCTAAATCTCATCTCCACCTTAAATCTCAGCTCCACCTTAAATCTCAGCTCCACCTTAAGTCTCATCTCCACCTTAAATCTCAGCTCCACCTTAAATCTCAGCTCCACCTTAAGTCTCATCTCCACCTTAAATCTTAGCTCCACCTTAAATCTCATCTCCACCTTAAGTCTCATCTCCACCTTAAATCTCAGCTCCACCTTAAGTCTCAGCTCCACCTTAAGTCTCATCTCCACCTTAAGTCTCAGCTCCACCTTAAATCTCAGCTCAACCTTAAGTCTCAGCTCCACCTTAAATCTCAGCTCCACCTTAAATCTTAGCTCCACCTTAAATCTCAGCTCCACCCTAAATCTCATCTCCACCTTAAATCTCAGCTCCACCTTAAATCTCAGCTCCACCTTAAGTCTCATATCCACCTTAAATCTTAGCTCCACCTTAAATCTTAGCTCCACCTTAATTCTCAGCTCCACCCTAAATCTCATCTCCACCTTAAATCTCAGCTCCACCTTAAATCTCAGCTCCACCTTAAGTCTCATATCCACCTTAAATCTCAGCTCCACCTTAAATCTTAGCTCCACCTTAAATCTTAGCTCCACCTTAAGTCTCAGCTCCACCTTAAATCTTAGCTCCACCTTAAGTCTCAGCTCCACCCTAAATCTCAGCTCCACCTTAAATCTCAGCTCCACCTTAGATCCTAGCTCCACCTTAAATCTCAGCTCCACCTTAAATCTCAGCTCCACCTTAAGTCTCATCTCCACCTTAAATCTTAGCTCCATCTAAAGCGTAAGTTTCACCTTGAATCTCAGCTCCACCTTAAATCTCAGCTCCACCTTAAGTCTCAGCTCCACCTTAAGTCTCATCTCCACCTTAAATCTCAGCTCCACCTTAAATCTTAGCTCCACCTTAATTCTCAGCTCCACCTTAAGTCTCATCTCCACCTTAAATCTCAGCTCCACCTTAAATCTTAGCTCCACCTTAAATCTCAGCTCCACCTTAAGTCTCAAATCCACCATAAATCTTAGCTCCACCTTAAGTCTCAGCTCCACCTTAAGTCTCATATCCACCTTAAATCTCAGCTCCACCTTAAATCTCAGCTCCACCTTAAGTCTCAGCTCCACCCTAAATCTCAGCTCCACCTTAAATCTCAGCTCCACCTTAAATCTCAGCTCCACCTTAGATCCTAGCTCCACCTTAAATCTCAGCTCCACCTTAAATCTCAGCTCCACCTTAAGTCTCATCTCCACCTTAAATCTTAGCTCCATCTAAAGTGTAAGTTTCACCTTGAATCTCAGCTCCACCTTAAATCTCAGCTCCACCTTAAGTCTCAGCTCCACCTTAAGTCTCATCTCCACCTTAAATCTTAGCTCCACCTTAAATCTCATCTCGACCTTAAGTCTCATCTCCACCTTAAATCTCAGCTCCACCTTAAGTCTCAGCTCCACCTTAAGTCTCATCTCCACCTTAAGTCTCAGCTCCACCTTAAATCTCAGCTCAACCTTAAGTCTCAGCTCCACCTTAAATCTCAGCTCCACCTTAAATCTTAGCTCCACCTTAAATCTCAGCTCCACCCTAAATCTCATCTCCACCTTAAATCTCAGCTCCACCTTAAATCTCAGCTCCACCTTAAGTCTCATCTCCACCTTAAGTCTTATCTCCACCTTAAATCTCAGCTCAACCTTAAATCTCAGCTCCACCTTAAGTCTCATATCCACCTTAAATCTTAGCTCCACCTGAAATCTCAGCTCCACCCTAAATCTCAGCTCCACCTTAAATCTCAGCTCCACCTTAAATCTCAGCTCCACCTTAAGTCTCATCTCCACCTTAAATCTCAGCTCCACCTTAAGTCTCATCTCCACCTTAAATCTTAGCTCCATCTAAAGTGTAAGTTTCACCTTGAATCTCAGCTCCACCTTAAATCTCAGCTCCACCTTAAGTCTCAGCTCCACCTTAAGTCTCATCTCCACCTTAAATCTTAGCTCCACCTTAAATCTTAGCTCCACCTTAATTCTCAGCTCCACCTTAAGTCTCATCTCCACCTTAAATCTCAGCTCCACCTTAAATCTTAGCTCCACCTTAAATCTCAGCTCCACCTTAAGTCTCAAATCCACCATAAATCTTAGCTCCACCTTAAGTCTCAGCTCCACCTTAAGTCT
Organism: Cheilinus undulatus; assembly: GCF_018320785.1. Lineage (NCBI taxonomy): Eukaryota > Metazoa > Chordata > Actinopteri > Labriformes > Labridae > Cheilinus > Cheilinus undulatus. The sequence continues at coordinate 500,651 of NC_054882.1, forward strand.
CATATCCACCTTAAATCTCAGCTCCACCTTAAATCTCAGCTCCACCTTAAGTCTCAGCTCCACCCTAAATCTCAGCTCCACCTTAAATCTCAGCTCCACCTTAAATCTCAGCTCCACCTTAGATCCTAGCTCCACCTTAAATCTCAGCTCCACCTTAAATCTCAGCTCCACCTTAAGTCTCATCTCCACCTTAAATCTTAGCTCCATCTAAAGTGTAAGTTTCACCTTGAATCTCAGCTCCACCTTAAATCTCAGCTCCACCTTAAGTCTCAGCTCCACCTTAAGTCTCATCTCCACCTTAAATCTTAGCTCCACCTTAAATCTCATCTCCACCTTAAGTCTCATCTCCACCTTAAATCTCAGCTCCACCTTAAGTCTCAGCTCCACCTTAAGTCTCATCTCCACCTTAAGTCTCAGCTCCACCTTAAATCTCAGCTCAACCTTAAGTCTCAGCTCCACCTTAAATCTCAGCTCCACCTTAAATCTTAGCTCCACCTTAAATCTCAGCTCCACCCTAAATCTCATCTCCACCTTAAATCTCAGCTCCACCTTAAATCTCAGCTCCACCTTAAGTCTCATCTCCACCTTAAGTCTCATCTCCACCTTAAATCTCAGCTCAACCTTAAATCTCAGCTCCACCTTAAGTCTCATATCCACCTTAAATCTTAGCTCCACCTGAAATCTCAGCTCCACCCTAAATCTCAGCTCCACCTTAAATCTCAGCTCCACCTTAAATCTCAGCTCCACCTTAAGTCTCATCTCCACCTTAAATCTCAGCTCCACCTTAAGTCTCATCTCCACCTTAAATCTTAGCTCCATCTAAAGTGTAAGTTTCACCTTGAATCTCAGCTCCACCTTAAATCTCAGCTCCACCTTAAGTCTCAGCTCCACCTTAAGTCTCATCTCCACCTTAAATCTTAGCTCCACCTTAAATCTTAGCTCCACCTTAATTCTCAGCTCCACCTTAAGTCTCATCTCCACCTTAAATCTCAGCTCCACCTTAAATCTTAGCTCCACCTTAAATCTCAGCTCCACCTTAAGTCTCAAATCCACCATAAATCTTAGCTCCACCTTAAATCTTAGCTCCACCTTAATTCTCAGCTCCACCTTAAGTCTCATCTCCACCTTAAATCTTAGCTCCATCTAAAGTGTAAGTTTCACCTTGAATCTCAGCTCCACCTTAAATCTCAGCTCCACCTTAAGTCTCAGCTCCACCTTAAGTCTCATCTCCACCTTAAATCTTAGCTCCACCTTAAATCTTAGCTCCACCTTAATTCTCAGCTCCACCTTAAGTCTCATCTCCACCTTAAATCTCAGCTCCACCTTAAATCTTAGCTCCACCTTAAATCTCAGCTCCACCTTAAGTCTCAAATCCACCATAAATCTTAGCTCCACCTTAAGTCTCAGCTCCACCTTAAGTCTCAGCTCTTCCTGTCTAAACTTTTACTGTGATTTTATTTTGTAAACGTTTTTAATGTGAAGTTCCTCTGCTTCCTTTGTGCTTCCTGTGTAGAGAGTTGACTCCGCCCCTGTAAGTTGCCGTCTCACCTGGTCGCCAGTTCAGCCTGCTCAGAAACAGGAAATAAACAGGAAATAGCAGTTATTCTACACCACTAGCATGCGAGGAAGCTAACAAGTGCTAATTTGGCCAGTTAGCTTGGCGTGCTCTGTTTTGACTCATGGTCACTCCTGATTGGCTGATGCGAGAGATGACGATACAGTCTCTAATTGTTCACCTGGCTTCAGGTGTAGCTGCTAATGCTAACCAGTAAAGCTCTGGTTAACTCGGTATCTCCTCGGGCTGAACTGACCGACTCAACCACGCCCACTTCTTCTCATTGGCCGATTCACAGCCCTGCCCAGTCACCTCCCACCACATCATGATGTAAATCCACCTGATTGGCTGAGAGACATTCCACCGTGATTCACTCAGACATCAACAACCATCAACGAACGCCGTCTGACGTAAACGCCCAGGCTTTAACCCACACCTGTCTCTCTCTCTCTCTCTCGCCCGCCCAGGTGTCTCAGGCCACCTGCCTGTCCGTCACAGAGGAGCTGATTTTCTGTGGTTGCTCAGACGGGGTCGTTAGGGCGTTTAGTCCTGTTAACCTTCACTTCCTGTGCACTTTGCCCCGCCCACACAGTCTGGGAGTGGACATCGCCAAAATGGTGGATGCCAGGTAACCCACTAATTAACATCCTTTAAACCAGATCCCCTTAGACCTCCTGGATCATCCACAGTCCAGTAGAATCCAGGAGAGGCCAGGAGAATCCAGTAGAATCCAGTAGAGTCGAGGAGAATCCAGGAGAGTCCAGGAGAATCCAGTAGAGTCCAGGAGAATCCAGGAGAGTCCAGGAGAGTCCAGGAGAGTCCATTAGAGTCCAGGAGAGTCCAGTAGAGTCCGGATGAGTCCAGGCGAGTCCAGTAGAGTAAAGTAGAGTCAAGTCGAGTCCAGGACAGTCCAGGAGAGTTCAGGAGAGTCCAGGGGTTTCAAGTAAAGTCCAGGAGAGTCCAGTAGAATCCAATAGAGTGCAGGAGTGTAGGAGAGTCCAGTAGAATCCAGGAGAGTCCAGTCAAGTCCAGTAGAGTCCGGGAGAGTTAAGTAGAGTCCAGGAGTGTAGGAGAATCCAGTAGAATCCAGGAGAGTCCAGGAGAATCCAGTAGAGTCCAGTAGAATCCAGGAGAGGCCAGGAGAGTCCGAGAGAGTCCAGTAGAATCCAATAGAGTCCAGGAGTGTAGGAGAGTCCAGTAGAATCCAGGAGAGTCCAGTCAAGTCCAGTAGAGTCCGGGAGAGTTAAGTAGAGTCCAGGAGTGTAGGAGAATCCAGTAGAATCCAGGAGGGTCCAGGAGAATCCAGTAGAATCCAGGAGAGTCCAGGAGAATCCAGTAGAATCCAGGAGAATCCAGGAGGGTCCAGGAGAATCCAGTAGAATCCAGTAGAGTCCAGGAGAATCCAGGAGAGTCCAGGAGAATCCAGTAGAATCCAGGAGAGTCCAGGAGAGTCAAGTAAAGTCAAGTAGAATCCAGGAGAGTCTAGTAGAATCCAGTAGAGTCTAGTAGAATCCAGTAGAGTCTAGTAGAATCCATTAGAGTCCAGGATAGTCCAGTCGAGTCCAGTAGAGTCCATGAGAGTCGAGTAGAGTCCAGGAGTGTAGGAGAGTCCAGTAGAGTCCAGGAGAATCCAGGAGAGTCCAGGAGAATCCAGTAGAATCCAGGAGAGTCCAGGAGAGTCAAGTAAAGTCAAGTAGAATCCAGTAAAGTCTAGTAGAATCCAGTAGAGTCTAGTAGAATCCAGTAGAGTCTAGTAGAATCCAGTAGAGTCCAGGATAGTCCAGTCGAGTCCAGTAGAGTCCAGTAGAGTCCAGTAGAGTCCAGGAGAGTCCAGGAGATCCCAGTAGAGTCCAGTAGAATGCAGGAGAGTTAAGTAAAATCCAGGAGAATCCAGGAGAGTCCAGGAGAATCCAGGAGAGACAAGTAGAGTCCAGTAGAATCCAGGAGAGTCCAGTAGAATCCAGGAGAGTCCAGGAGAGTCCAGTAGAATCCAGGAGAGTCCAGGAGTGTAGGAGAGTCCAGTAGAATCCAGGAGAGGCCAGGAGAGTCTGAGAGAGTCCAGGAGAATCCAGTAGAGTCCAGGAGAGTCCAGGAGATCCCAGTAGAGTCCAGGAGATCCCAGTAGAGTCCAGTAGAATGCAGGAGAGTTAAGTAAAATCCAGGAGAGTCCGAAAGAGTCCAGTAGAATCCAGTAGAATCCAGGAGAGTCAAGTAGAGTCGAATAGAATCCAGGAGAGTCAAGGAGAATCTAGGAGAGTTGAGTAGAGTCCAGTAGAATCCAGGAGAGGCCAGGAGAGTCCGAGAGAGTCCAGTAGAATCCGGTAGAGTCCAGGAGAATCCAGGAGAATCCAGGAGAATCCAGTAGAATCCAGTAGAGTCCAGGAGAATCCAGGAGAGTCCGGGAGAATCCAGTAGAATCCAGTAGAGTCCAGTAGAATCCAGGAGAGGCCAGGAGAGTCCGAGAGAGTCCAGTAGAATCCAGTAGAGTCCAGGAGAATCCAGGAGAATCCAGTAGAATCCAGTAGAGACCGAGAGAATCCAGGAGAGTCCAGGAGAATCCAGTAGAGTCCAGTAGAATCCAGGAGAGGCCAGGAGAGTCCAGGAGAATCCAGGAGAATCCAGTAGAGTCCAGGAGAATCCAGGAGAGGCCAGGAGAGTCCGAGAGAGTCCAGTAGAATCCAGGACAGTCCAGGAGAATCCAGGAGAGTCCAGAAGAATCCAGTAGAGTCCAGTAGAATCCAGGAGAGGCCAGGAGAGTCCGAGAGAGTCCAGTAGAATCCAGTAGAGTCCAGGAGAGTCCGAGAGAGTCCAGTAGAATTCAGTAGAGTCCAGGAGAATCCAGGAGGGTCCAGGAGAATCCAGTAGAAACCAGGAGAATCCAGGAGGGTCCAGGAGAATCCAGTAGAATCCAGTAGAACCCAGTAGAGTCCAGGAGTGTAGGAGAGTCCAGTAGAATCCAGGAGAGTCCAGTCAAGTCTAGTAGAGTCCGGGAGAGTTAAGTAGAGTCCAGGAGTGTAGGAGAATCCAGTAGAGTCCAGTAGAATCCAGTAGAATCCAGTAGAGTACAGTAGAGTCCAGTAGAGTCCAGTAGAGTCCGGGAGGGTCGAGTAGAATCCAGGCGAGTACAGGAGAGTCCAGTAGAGTCCAGAAGAGTACTATAAGTGAACCAGGATGCTGATGAGAACCCAGACCAGAGGGGGATCATTCTCTAAACCCTCTCCTCTCTGTTCCTCTCTTCTCCAGTCAGCTGTTCTCCTGCAGGTCTGAGGCTCGTTACCCCGACACCGTGGCCTTGACCTTTGACCCCAGTAGTCATTGGCTGTCATGTGTGTATAATGATCACAGTGTTTATGTTTGGGACGTCAGAGACCTGCGAGACCCCCGCAAGGCAGGAAAACTGTACTCTGCGCTCTATCACTCGTCCTGCGTCTGGAGCCTGGAGGTGAGTCATCAGGTCGAGGTTTCTGATTGGTCCTCATTTACAGGTTAGAGGAAGAAGGAACAGAGGGGGAGGAGCTAAACTTGTTCACTGACAGACTTTAAATGTTGAGGTGTGATGAAGGCTAAATCACAGGTGAGTCTGCTGCGGTCTGTCCTGCAGGTGTACCCTGAGGGAGGAGGGGGAGGCAGGGGTGGTGAGGGAGGTCTCCCCCCTGGGTCGTTCCTGTCCTGCTCCTCAGACAACACCATCCGCCTGTGGAACCTGGACGGGGCCAGCGTCCTGAACAGGAACATCCTGAGTCAGGTAAGGAGCACCTGTCCCATGGATGAGCTAATTTTCCGCCCCTTTGATGATGTCACCCTAAAGGGACTGATGATGTCACATGGTACCGGCTCATGCAATAGAATAACTCACTTGCAGTAGCTGGGTTTCTGCCCGTAGAGGGCAGTCACTATGCACATTGTCAAGAGGGGTCTGGAGGTTTAGTGAAACATATTTGACCTCTGACCTTTTTAGGACCTGCAGAAGGTGATCTACCTGGACGACATCGGCTACCTGCTGGACACAGAGAGCTCCGCCTCCATCACTGGGGGCAGTGCAGAGAAGGCTGGGCTATCAGAGGGTCAGCAGGGTGATCTGAGTCGGGCAGGGATCAGGACTCTGAGGGTCAGCCCAGATGGACTACACCTGGCCTCTGGAGACCGCATGGGAGTCCTCAGGTGAGGGGGCGGAACTTGACTGTATGTAGGTGCAGCTGTAGAGATGAAGTGCACATGCTCAGTGACATCCACTTCCTGGTCTGTTCAGGATCCACGACTTGGAGAACATGGAGGAGATCTTAAACGTTCAGGCTCATGACTCTGAGATCCTCTGCCTCGAGTTCTCCAGACCTGACACAGGTGAGACACCTGCGACCAGGTATGACATCATCATACTGAAACACACCCGAGACTCTCTTTAATGATTTCATTTGAATTTCAGATGTTTGTTGTTAAAATCATGTCCCTCATGTTTCCAGATCATGACAGAATTCTGAACAATAATAAATTCAACAATGACCGTTTTAACGTTTACGTAAATGTGATCATTCTAAACCACACTTTTATAAACCAAGTCAAACGATCTTTTAATCAGTGAAGTCTGAGTGATAAATGACATTAACTTAGTCTAATCCACTTTAATCCTGTTTAACTGCAATGCCTCTGTCTCAGGTCTCCAGTTATTAGCCACGGCCGGCCGGGACCGTCTGATCCACGTCTTGGATGCGGGTACAGACTATCGCCTGGTCCAGACTCTGGACGAACACTCGTCCTCGATCACTGCTGTCAGATTTGCTGGTAGGTAATGTGACCTCTGCTGTTTCCGTACATATTCATATGTAGATGTTTCCAGGACCGTCACCGAATGAATTCAGCTACACGGCGGCCATCTTGGAGAGGGGTAGATATGCAAGGGCTCATTATGGCTCTAGGAGGTTTACCCATGATTCAACGGGCATGTCATCAATGATGTCATCACCGTCTATGATCGGTTAACTTTGTTAACCACTGACATCATCGTCTTCATCCTGTTTACAGCCAATCAGGGGAAAGTGAGGATGATCAGCTGTGGAGCCGATAAGAGCATCTACTTCCGCACTGCTCAGCAGGTGAGACAGACACCTGAGTGATGTCATATCCTCTGTATGACTTCCTCTCAGTGTCCTTCAAAATAAAAGTTTAAACAGAGCAAAGAAAAGATTGTTTATTCAGAACCTTGCCTTTCTTTCTCCTCCTCATCTTCTCTTCCTCCTCTTCCTCTGTCAGGAGGACGAGGGACTGGAGTTCGTCCGGACTCATCACGTGGTGAGGAAGACGACTCTTTATGACATGGATGTGGAGGCAACCAGGAAGTACGCAGCAGTGGGCTGTCAGGACCGCAGCATCAGGTGAGAAACACCATCAGGAAACTCTGGTTAGTCCGGATTAACAATGACGCAGCAGGAAGAGAGAGCAGGATTAACAATGACTCAGCAGGAAGATAGAGCAGGATTAACAATGACGCAGCAGGAAGAGAGAGCAGGATTAACAATGACGCAGCAGGAAGAGAGAGCAGGATTAACAATGACTCAGCAGGAAGAGAGAGCAGGATTAACAATGACGCAGCAGGAAGAGAGAGCAGGATTAACAATGACGCAGCAGGAAGAGAGAGCAGGATTAACAATGACTCAGCAGGAAGAGAGAGCAGGATTAACAATGACTCAGCAGGAAGAGAGAGCAGGATTAACAATGACTCAGCAGGAAGATAGAGAGAGAGCAGGGTTAACAATGACTCAGCAGGAAGATAGAGAGAGAGCAGGATTAACAATGACTCAGCAGGAAGATAGAGAGAGAGCAGGGTTAACATGGAGATAACAGTGATGATGCTGCTGATGGTTACCATGGTGATAACAGTGATGATGCTGCTGATGGTTACCATGGAGATAACAGTGATGATGCTGCTGATGGTTACCATGGTGATAACAGTGATGATGCTGCTGATGGTTACCATGGTGATAACAGTGATGATGCTGCTGATGGTTACCATGGAGATAACAGTGATGATGCTGCTGATGGTTACCATGGTGATAACAGTGATGATGCTGCTGATGGTTACCATGGTGATAACAGTGATGTCTGTTCTGTTCTAGGATTTTTAACATCAGCAACGGTAAACAGAGGAAGGTCTTTAAAGGCTCTCAGGGAGAGGATGGGACTCTGATCAAGGTGTGTTATCTGTCTCTCTGCTGTAACCATGGATACGTTTACATGAAGCATGTCACTGACTCCTCCCCTCGCCAACCAGTCTATCCCAGTCTAACCAGTTTATCCCAGTCTAACCAGTTTATCCCAGTCTAACCAGTCTATCCCAGTCTAACCAGTTTATCCCAGTCTAACCAGTCCATCCCAGTCTAACCAGTTTATCCCATTCCAACCAGTCCATCCCAGTCTAACCAGTCTAATCAGCCTATCCCAGTCTAACCAGTATAACCAGTCCCTTCCAATCTTACCCATCCCTCCCAGTCTAACCAGACCTCCCAGTCTAACCCATCCCTCCCAGTCTAACCAGTCCCTCAAAGTCTAACCCATCCCTCCCAGTTTAACCAGTCCCTCAAAGTCTAACCCATCCCTCCCAGTCTAACCAGACCTCCCAGTCTAACCATTCCCTCCCATTCTAATCAGTCCCTCCCAGTCTAGATACAGATATGGAGTAGTGGATGTTAACGTCTGTTGATATTTCTCTCTCAGAGATCGTCACTGGTCTGAAGTTCAGTAGTGACTGCAGACACCTGATCACTGTGTCAGGTGACAGGTATGGCTCCACCCCCTTTTGTAGAAGAGGAATAGTGGTGATGCTGACCTTTGACCCCAGCTATAACTGTGTTTCTGTGTTTGTGTATATTTGTGTAGTTGCATCTTTGTGTGGTGTCTCCCTCCTGAGCTCACCATAAGGATGAGACAGCGTCTCTGTGACCTTCAACCTCCCAGCAGCCCTCAGAACTCCCAGAATGCACCTCAGCAACGGGCGGTGAAGTTTAGGTAATGTCACCGACCCTGTGCCTGAGTTTGTTTACAAACATTACTAAAGAAACAATGTAAACAATTAAAATTCAGGGTTTTATATATGTGTTTGTTTTTTGTTTATTGTTTGTTTTTTGTTTGTTTTTTTCATTTGTTTGTTTGTTTTTTCCATCCGTCCTGCAGAGGAGAGCCAGTGGCGTTGTCTCCTCAAGTCGTCATGATGTCGTCTGACAGTGAAAAGGAGGACGAGGAGGAAGAGGAGGAGCCTAACAGCCCTTATATGGTCGCGGCAGGAAAGCTGGAGGATAAATCAGGTCTGTTACCATGGTAACGCTGTGGGCTAAGAAATTGATTAAGCAATTGATGATGTCACAGACTTACAGCTAATTAATCGACGTGATGTTCCACAGATCAGTGTGACGAGACATTTGAGAGCAGGGAGGACGGCGAGACGGTGAGACGGATTAACCTTCACTTCCTGCCTCATTATAATGATATCAATCTAATAATTCATCTATACAATGGCTCATGATATTTATTAGCGAGATTATATTAATAATTATATTTATTTATTATATAATAATACAATGGTCCATGATGATATTTATTAAATAGATTATATTAATAATTATATTTATTTATTATATATAATTATACAATGGTCCATGATGATATTTATTAGCGAGATTATATTAATAATTATATTTATTTATTATATAATAATACAATGGTCCATGATGATATTTATTAAATAGATTATATTAATAATTATATTTATTTATTATATAATAATACAATGGTCCATGATGATATTTATTAGCGAGATTATATTAATAATTATATTTATTTATTATATAATAATACAATGGTCCATGATGATATTTATTAGCGAGATTATATTAATAATTATATTTATTTATGATATAATAATACAATGGCTCATGATATTTATTAGCGAGATAATATTAATAATTATATTTATTTATTATATAATAATACAATGGTCCATGATGATATTTATTAAATAGATTATATTAATAATTATATTTATTTATTATCTAATAATACAATGGTCCATGATGATATTTATTAAATAGATTATATTAATAATTATATTTATTTATTATATAATAAAACAATGGTCCATGATGATATTTATTAAATAGATAATATTAATAATTATATTTATTTATTATCTAATAATACAATGGTCCATGATGATATTTATTAAATAGATAATATTAATAATTATATTTATTTATTATATAATAATACAATGGTCCATGATGATATTTATTAAATAGATTATATTAATAATTATATTTATTTATTATATAATAATACAACGGTCCATGATGATATTTATTAAATAGATAATATTAATAATTATATTTATTTATTATATAATAATACAATGGTCCATGATGATATTTATTAAATAGATTATATTAATAATTATATTTATTTATTATATAATAAAACAATGGTCCATGATGATATTTATTAAATAGATTATATTAATAATTATATTTATTTATTATCTAATAATACAATGGTCCATGATGATATTTATTAAATAGATTATATTAATAATTATATTTATTTATTATATAATAAAACAATGGTCCATGATGATATTTATTAAATAGATTATATTAATAATTATATTTATTTATTATATATAATTATACAATGGTCCATGATGATATTTATTAGCGAGATTATATTAATAATTATATTTATTTATTATATAATAATACAATGGTCCATGATGATATTTATTAAATAGATTATATTAATAATTATATTTATTTATTATATAATAAAACAATGGTCCATGATGATATTTATTAAATTGATTATATTAATAATTATATTTATTTATTATATAATAATACAATGGTCCATGATGATATTTATTAAATAGATTATATTAATAATTATATTTATTTATTATATATAATTATACAATGGTCCATGATGATATTTATTAAATAGATTATATTAATAATTATATTTATTTATTATATATAATTATACAATGGTCCATGATGATATTTATTAGCGAGATAATATTAATAATTATATTTATTTATTATATAATAATACAATGGTCCATGATGATATTTATCAAATAGATTATATTAATAATTATATTTATTTATTATCTAATAATACAATGGTCCATGATGATATTTATTAGCGAGATTATATTAATAATTATATTTATTTATTATATAATAAAACAATGGTCCATGATGATATTTATTAAATAGATTATATTAATAATTATATTTATTTATTATCTAATAATACAATGGTCCATGATGATATTTATTAAATAGATTATATTAATAATTATATTTATTTATTATATATAATTATACAATGGTCCATGATGATATTTATTAAATAGATTATATTAATAATTATATTTATTTATTATATATAATTATACAATGGTCCATGATGATATTTATTAGCGAGATTATATTAATAATTATATTTATTTATTATATATAATTATACAATGGTCCATGATGATATTTATTAGCGAGATTATATTAATAATTATATTTATTTATTATCTAATAATACAATGGTCCATGATGATATTTATCAAATAGATTATATTAATAATTATATTTATTTATTATCTAATAATACAATGGTCCATGATGATATTTATTAAATAGATTATATTAATAATTATATTTATTTATTATCTAATAATACAATGGTCCATGATGATATTTATTAAATAGATTATATTAATAATTATATTTATTTATTATCTAATAATACAATGGTCCATGATGATATTTATTAAATAGATTATATTAATAATTATATTTATTTATTATCTAATAATACAATGTTCCATGATGATATTTATTAAATAGATTATATTAATAATTATATTTATTTATTATCTAATAATACAATGGTCCATGATGATATTTATTAAATAGATTATATTAATAATTATATTTATTTATTATCTAATAATACAATGTTCTATGATGATATTTATTAAATAGATTATATTAATAATTATATTTATTTATTATATAATAATACAATGGTCCATGATGATATTTATTAAATAGATTATATTAATAATTATATTTATTTATTATATAATAATACAATGGTCCATGATGATATTTATTAAATAGATTATATTAATAATTATATTTATTTATTATCTAATAATACAATGGTCCATGATGATATTTATTAAATAGATTATATTAATAATTATATTTATTTATTATCTAATAATACAATGTTCCATGATGATATTTATTAAATAGATTATATTAATAATTATATTTATTTATTATCTAATAATACAATGGTCCATGATGATATTTATTAAATAGATTATATTAATAATTATATTTATTTATTATCTAATAATACAATGGTCCATGATGATATTTATTAAATAGATTATATTAATAATTATATTTATTTATTATCTAATAATACAATGGTCCATGATGATATTTATTAAATTTTTATTTTCTAACCCCCTGTTTTCCAAGTCCGTCGATATCTTATTTGTTGATATTGTTTAATAGATTAAATTTAATTAAATTAAATTATCTTTTGATTTGTTATTTTCTTATCCCCCTTCCCTTCTTCCTCTCTCCAGACATCCGACTGCCGCCTTCCTCGCCGGCGCTGGTCTCGGAGGGCGGGTGGTGCCGACAGCGTCCTCATGGTGAAGTCCATGTTGGACCTTCGTCTGCTGGACTCCTTCAGTCTGCAGAGGGAGGAGGAGGCGGAGCTTCAGGAGCAGGAGGTCAGAATGATGTCAGACCATCACACTCTTATTTTAACGACCAGGTAAACTCACCTGTAACTGAACTAATTCTTGGCCCACCCAGGGGAAGGCCCGACCTCTGACCTCGCCCTGCAGCCAAAGGAGGCCAGGCCAAGCCGAAGAGAGAAGCCTTCGCCGGACCAATCAGGAGCTGGGGAGCACCGCCAGTCTGCAGGTCACCGCCCCCTGGGTGAGATTTCCCGCCCTTTTTTCACCTATTGATAATAGCTGATATGGAGACCAAGGCTCTCTGCTCTGATTGGTCGATGTGTCTGTCCAGGTGGAGGATGAGGAGCCAGGGACCAATCGGAGGCCGGATTTCATCCGACTGTCCAATCAGAGCCCAGACAGAGAGGAGGTGGTGCTTTATCCTGACCAATGGGAGGACAGAGTGAGCCTGGCAGGAAGGTAGGGCTGTTTCCTGTCGTCACCATGGAGACAGCAAGTTTGTGACACTAATATCCATCTCTGCACGTGCTCAGACGGGTTTTAATGTTACCATGGTGATGTCATTGTCACCACCCTCTGTAAACACCGCCCTCTCCTCTAAGTGAGTTCCAGGTAAAGGAGGCGTGTCCTGCTGCAGGTGGGCGTGAGGATAAACCAAGTCCAGACAGCGGCTGTTCCCTGGGCTTCAACTCCAGACTGTCGAGTCCTGCAAGACCAGGAAACGGTGAGTCCAGTACCAAGGGGACTAACTTCAAAACCAGGGCTAATCCTAAACCAGGGCTTAACCTAATCCAGGGCTAATCCTAAACCAGGGCTAATCCTAAACCAGGGTTTAACCTAATCCAGGGCTAATCCTAAACCAGGGCTAATCCTAAACCAGGGCTAATCCTAAACCAGGGCTTAACCTAATCCAGGGCTAATCCTAAACCAGGGTTTAACCTAATCCAGGGCTAATCCTAAACCAGGGCTAATCCTAAACCAGGGCTAATCCTAAACCAGGGCTAATCCTAAACCAGGGGTTAACCTAATCCAGGGCTAAACCTAAACCAGGGCTAATCCTAAACCAGTACTAAACCTAAACCAGGGCTAAACCTAAACCAGTACTAAACCTAAACCAGGGCTAAACCTAAACCAGGGCTAATCCAAAACAAGTACTAAACCTAAACCAGGGCTAATCCTAAACCAGGGTTTAACCTAATCCAGGGCTAATCCTAAACCAGGGCTAATCCTAAACCAGGGTTTAACCTAATCCAGGGCTAATCCTAAACAAGTACTAAACCTAAACCAGGGCTAAACCTAAACCAGCACTAAAGCTAATCCTAAACCAGGGCTAAACCTAAACCAGGGCTAAACCTAAACCAGAGCTAATCCTAAACCAGGGCTAAACCTAAACCAGGGCTAAACCTAAACCAGCACTAAAGCTAATCCAGGGCTAAACCTAAACCAGGGCTTATCCTAAACCAGTGCAAATCCTAAACCAGCACTTAACCTAATCCAGGGCTAAACCTAAACCAAGGCTTATCCTAAACCAGGGCTAATCCTAAACCAGTGCAAATCCTAAACCAGCACTTAACCTAATCCAGGGCTAAACCTAAACCAGGGCTTATCCTAAACTAGTGCAAAACCTAAACCAGGGCTAATCCTAAACCAGTACTAAACCTAATCCAGGGCTAATCCTAAATCAGGACTAATTTTAACTAGGGATGGGACCGATCCGATCTTATATCGGTGTCTGGTACGATATGCACGTAATTAATAGATCGGATATCCGACAGACGGCGCCGATCCAAGTGATCGATCCAAATCCATCCTACAGTTTGCGGTAGACTATGAACGCACCGCAGTCTAACAGGAGACAGTCTGAGCTAGTATTAGTTAGGATGTTCTTAGCGGTATAATTACCTAGTCGATTAAACGTAAATCTATATTTAGAATAGTCAAAACTAGTCTAAAGATGAGAGAGAAGAAAGAAGAGTGGGTGTGACGCTTTCATGATATACTCTTTACAGCGTGGCTAGCATTGAAAGCTAGCGCCGCCCGCCATCGTTCCTCTTTGCAGATTAATATCCTGCTTTGATATTTGGCCTCTTTTCACTTCAGGTGAGTAGTCATAGGTGAGCTTAACCCTCGACAGCCCACACACCACTTTATTTCCATTTACCACTTTGGAAAACTGTCGTACCGTGGTCTTCCTACTACATGCTAACAGCTTAGCCACCACCGAGCTTCTCATTGTTGACATCTGGTGAAGGGTCAGAGAGGAAGACTGCGGCCACTAACTGAAGCTACAGCGGCCTCTAGTGGCGGGAGGTTCATTAAAGACAGTATAAACAGGGATTTCAAGCCCGCGTTCATAAAAAATGATAGGTAATTAGTTACTAATAAATATTTTTTTTTTTAGTAGTAGTTCAAATAAATTTGTTTGGAATAAATTTAAATTCAATTCATTTTTGTATTTTTTTTTTGCTTTTTAATAAGAGGAGCTGGGTGGTTTACTACAGCCTCATGTAACCTCATACATACCAACAACAATAATAACTGTTGAAAAAAAAAAAAAAGATATATACATATATATATCTCGGAATCAGTGTCAGTATCGGCACATGTTTATCAGATCAGAACTGGACAAAAAGTGGATCGGTGCATCCCTAGTTTTAACCCAGGGATAGATCTGAAACAGGTGCTAAGTCTAAACCAGGGCTAAACTTAAAACGGGGCCAGATCCTAAACTGGGGCTGGATCCTTAACCAGGGCTTAACCTAAACTGGGGCTAACCCTAAATCAGGGCTAATTCTAACCCAGGGATAGATCCTAATCCAGACCAAGCTTATTGTAAACCTGGGCCTGATGGGGCACCACACAGTGATGGGTCTATCTCCATCATCTTGTTTCAATGACTGCTGGAAGATTAGATCAGGATTATCTCTACCAACAAACCGGTCCTTCTAACTGGGTCTCTTCTCCCTGGGTCTTGTCTGTCAGACTCGGAGCGTCTCAGTCTAGACGGGAACTCGTCTGAGCTGGAGGAGGACGATGAAGAGGAGGGAGGAGGAAGAGGAGGCAGAGTCAGTCATTCTCAGAACATCCCTCAGACTCCAGACCAGGAAGCTTTCCTGAAGGAACACTTTGTCACTTTGGCCGACCAATCAGGATCAGGTATGCCCACAGCCCTCCAGCTCCTCTGAGCTACAGTAGAAGGCATTTAGACCAGAAACTAGTGGGTGATGATGGTAACAGCAGTGACTAACTCAGCTAAAAGGGGGCCGGGATGATGACTTGGTTTGGAGGACTCCAGTTTAGTTCTGAAGGACTTGAGACATGATGAGGACTAGTCTTTAAGGACTTGTTTTTAGTCACACTAACAGAGAGCCTTACCACTCAGAGGGGGGGCGTGGCTTCATACATCCAAGGTCTTTGATCTACTTCCTTATCACTGGACATGTGCATGTGTTGACAGGAAGTCCAAGACGAACGTGTCACAGCTCGAGTGAGAGTCTCAGCATGTCATCCAGGTTCTTGTCTCAGAGCGCACCTGGAAGGTAACTCATGTACACCTGGACTATCTCACCTGGACTGTCTAACTCTAAATATCTCACCTGGACTGTGTAACTCAGACTGTCTAACTTGGACTGTCTCACTGAGACTACCTGACCTGGACTGTCTCACTGAGACTACCTGACCTGGACTGTCTCACTGAGACTATGTGATCTGGACTGTCTCACTGAGACTACCTGACCTGGACTGTCTGACTCAGACTACCTGACCTGGACTGTCTCACTGAGACTATGTGATCTGGACTGTCTGACTCAGACTACCTGACCTGGACTGTTTCACTCAGTCTAACTGACTTGCACTACTAACCCAGACTATCTCACCTGGACTAATCCACTTGGACTGCCCCCTTGAAGATCAGATGTCATAATTCTTTGTTTCTTCAGTCGCTTCGATCCTCGGCTTCCTTCACGGCACACCACTGGAGGGGACGGGGCAAGAGTCCCTCCCCCGGTCTCTGAGGTCCGCCCTCTGATGGAGAAAGACCAGGACAGTAGGCCATCATGGCAACAGGAGCAACCTGGCATGCCTGCTGAACTGGTGAGACCTCAACCAAGGACCAACCAGGACCAAACTGATCCACACCAGAACCAAGGACCAACTCAGGGAGCTGCCATCAAAATAAACCTGACCTCATCCCAGAGTAACCTAGTCTCCTCTGGACTCCGCAAGACTCAGTCAGTCCAGAGTCTTCTGACCAACACAGGTAAAAACACAAAGAGGTTAATCAAGGTACAATCGATAAGAAACGAAACACGACGATATTTAATATATTAATATGACATTCGTATGTGTAATGTGAGATCTGTCTTAAATACCGCCATGTTCTTTGAGTTTTCTCAGGAAATGTCACAAAACCCATAAATGACTGTTGATGAATCCTGTCCTAGTTTTGATGTCCCAGTGTTGATGTATTAGTGTTGATGTAATATTGTTGATGTCCTAGTGTTGATGTATTAATATTGATGTAATAGTGTAGATGTCCTAGTGTTGATGTATTAGTGTTGATGTCCTAGTGTTAATGTATTAGTGTTGATGTCCTGATGTTGATGTCCTAGTGTTGATGTAATAGTGTTGATGTCCTAGTGTTGATGTGTTAGTGTTGAAGTCCTAGTGTTGATGTCGTAGTGTTGCTGTGTTAGTGTTGATGTCCTGGTGTTGATGTCCTAGTGTTGATGTATTAGTGTTGATGTATTAGTGTTGATGTCCTAGTGTTGCTGTGTTAGTGTTGAAGTCCTAGTGTTGATGTATTAGTGTTGATGTGCTAGTGTTGCTGTGTTAGTGTTGATGTCCTAGTGTTGCTGTGTTAGTGTTGATGTCCTAGTGTTGCTGTGTTAGTGTTGATGTCCTAATGTTGATGTCCTAGTGTTGATGTATTAATGTTGATGTCCTAGTGTTGATGTCCTAGTGTTGATGTAATAGTGTTGATGTCCTAGTGTGGATGTCCTAGTGTTGATGTATTAGTGTTGATGTCCTAGTGTTGATGTAATAGAGTTGATGTATAAGTGTTGATGTCCTAGTGTCGATGTCCTAGTGTTGATGTCCTAGTGTTGATGTATTAGTGCTGATGTCCTAGTGTTGATGTCCTAGTGTTGATGTAATAGTGTTGATGTCCTAGTGTTGATGTATTAGTGTTGATGTCCTAGTGTTGATGTATTAGTGTTGATGTCCTAGTGTTGATGTATTAGTGTGGATGTCCTAGTGTTGATGTCCTAGTGTTGATGTAATAGTGTAGATGTCCTAGTTTTGATGTATTAGTGTTGATGTCCTAGTGATGATGTCCTAGTGTTGATGTCCTAGTGTTGATGTAATAGTGTTGATGTCCTAGTGTTGATGTATTAGTGTTGATGTCCTAGTGTTGATGTATTAGTGTGGATGTCCTGGTGTTGATGTCCTAGTGTTGATGTATTAGTGTTGATGTCCTAGTGTTGCTGTGTTAGTGTTGAAGTCCTAGTGTTGATGCATTAGTGTTGATGTGCTAGTGTTGCTGTGTTAGTGTTGATGTCCTAGTGTTGCTGTGTTAGTGTTGATGTCCTAGTGTTGCTGTGTTAGTGTTGATGTCCTAGTGTTGCTGTGTTGATGTTGATGTCCTAATATTGATGTCCTAGTGTTGATGTATTAGTGTCGATGTCCTAGTGTTGATGTATTAGTGTTGATGTCCTAGTGTTGATGTATTAGTGTGGATGTCCTAGTGTTGATGTAACAGTGTAGATGTCCTAGTTTTGATGTATTAGTGTTGATGTCCTAGTGATGATGTCCTAGTGTTGATGTCCTAGTGTTGATGTAATAGTGTTGATGTCCTAGTGTTGATGTATTAGTGTTGATGTCCTAGTGTTGATGTATTAGTGTGGATGTCCTGGTGTTGATGTCCTAGTGTTGATGTATTAGTGTTGATGTCCTAGTGTTGCTGTGTTAGTGTTGAAGTCCTAGTGTTGATGCATTAGTGTTGATGTGCTAGTGTTGCTGTGTTAGTGTTGATGTCCTAGTGTTGCTGTGTTAGTGTTGATGTCCTAGTGTTGCTGTGTTAGTGTTGATGTCCTAGTGTTGCTGTGTTGATGTTGATGTCCTAATATTGATGTCCTAGTGTTGATGTATTAGTGTTGATGTCCTAGTGTTGATGTATTAGTGTGGATGTCCTAGTGTTGATGTCCTAGTGTTGATGTATTAGTGTTGATGTCCTAGTGATGATGTCCTAGTGTTGATGTCCTAGTGTTGATGTAATAGTGTTGATGTCCTAGTGTTGATGTATTAGTGTGGATGTCCTGGTGTTGATGTCCTAGTGTTGATGTATTAGTGTTGATGTCCTAGTGTTGCTGTGTTAGTGTTGAAGTCCTAGTGTTGATGCATTAGTGTTGATGTGCTAGTGTTGCTGTGTTAGTGTTGATGTCCTAGTGTTGCTGTTAGTGTTGATGTCCTAATGTTGATGTCCTAGTGTTGTTGTATAAGTGTTGATGTCCTAGTGTTGATGTATTAGTGTTGATGTCCTAGTGTTGATATAATAGTGTTGATGTATTAGTGTTGATGTCCTAGTGTCGATGTCCTAGTGTTGATGTCCTAGTGTTGATGTCCTAGTGTTGATGTATTAGTGTTGATGTAATAGTGTTGATGTCCTAGTGTTGATGTATTAGTGTTGATGTCCTAGTGTTGATGTAATAGTGTTGATGTATTAGTGTTGATGTCCTAGTGTGGATGTCCTAGTGTTGATGTATTAGTGTTGATGTCCTAGTGTTGATGTAATAGTGTTGATGTCCTAGTGTTGATGTATTAGTGTTGATGTAATAGTGTTGATGTCCTAGTGTTGATGTATTAGTGTTGATGTCCTAGTGTTGATGTCCTAGTGTTGATGTATTAGTGTTGATGTAATAGTGTTGATGTCCTAGTGTTGATGTATTAGTGTGGATGTCCTAGTGTTGATGTATTAGTGTTGATGTCCTAGTGTTGATGTAATAGTGTTGATGTATTAGTGTTGATGTCCTAGTGTCGATGTCCTAGTGTCGATGTCCTAGTGTTGATGTCCTAGTGTTGATGTATTAGTGTTGATGTAATAGTGTTGATGTCCTAGTGTTGATGTCCTAGTGTTGATGTCCTAGTGATGATGTCCTAGTGTTGATTTAATAGTGTTGATGTCCTAGTGTTGATGTATTAGTGTTGATGTCCTAGTGTTGATGTCCTAGTGTTGATGTATTAGTGTTGATGTCTTAGTGTTGATGTAATAGTGTTGATGTAATAGTGTTGATGTCCTAGTGTTGATGTATTAGTGTTGATGTCCTAGTGTTGATGTGCTAGTGTTGATGTAATAGTGTTGATGTCCTAGTGTTGATGTATTAGTGTTGATGTCCTAGTGTTGATGTATTAGTGTGGAAGTCCTAGTGTTGATGTCCTAGTGTTGCTGTATTAGTGTTGATGTCCTAGTGTTGCTGTGTTAGTGTTGAAGTCCTAGTGTTGATGCATTAGTGTTGATGTGCTAGTGTTGCTGTGTTAGTGTTGATGTCCTAGTGTTGCTGTGTTAGTGTTGATGTCCTAGTGTTGATGTATTAGTGTTGATGTCCTAGTGTTGATGTAATAGTGTTGATGTCCTAGTGTTGATGTCCTAGTGTTGATGTAATAGTGTTGATGTCCTAGTGTGGATGTCCTAGTGTTGATGTATTAGTGTTGATGTCCTAGTGTTGATGTAATAGTGTTGATGTATTAGTGTTGATGTCCTAGTGTCGATGTCCTAGTGTCTATGTCCTAGTGTTGATGTATTAGTGTTGATGTAATAGTGTTGATGTCCTAGTGATGATGTCCTAGTGTTGATGTATTAGTGTTGATGTCCTAGTGTTGATGTAATAGTGTTGATGTAATAGTGTTGATGTCCTAGTGTTGATGTCCTAGTGTTGATGTATTAGTGTTGATGTCCTAGTGTTGATGTATTAGTGTTGATGTCCTAGTGTTGATGTGCTAGTGTTGATGTATTAGTGTTGATGTCCTAGTATTGCTGTGTTAGTGTTGATGTATTTGTGCTGTAAGCAGCTGTTGTAATTGTGTGGTTTCCATGGTAACATCTAAACCCCTCTTTCGTCCTCAGGTGACCCCTCTCTCACCACCCCGTCATCTCGTTTATCCAGAGATGTCCCCCCTCAGCTGCTCCTCCCCCCTCAGCGTCCCACTACCCTCCCATCCTCCCCTCGGCGTCCTCCAGCCATAGCCCCGCCCTTGCAGAGATCTGGCCCTGCCTCCCCAAAGTCCAGTGTCCCTGATACCACTGCAACGTCTAGTGCTGGCTCCACTCTCAGGAAGTCCTCCCCCTCCCCGTCTTGCCACTCCCCCCGCTCCTACATGAGTCCCACCGCCAGCTCCATGGCGAAGATGTCCCGCTCTGTCTCTGTGGGTGATGGCCTTAACGACTCATTAGAGGGCGTGTTAGTGACATCATCAACCCCATCCTCACACCCTAAAGAGACAACCACCCCTCTGGTGACTGTGGTGCCCTCTAATGCAGCTCAGGCCACGCCTCCTCAAGCTGCTGTCATTCCAGTGGTCGTCTCCTCCTCCTCATGTCACGGTAACTATGGTAACCAGACATCCCCCGGCCCACGCAGCCTGCAGGCACGTGTTGCTGCCAGTAACAGGCCCCTCCCAGATAAACTCTCCCTCGCCACCCTCTCCTCCTCGCCACGCCATCCCCCAGTTTCTGTCCTGCCTCTAAATCCCCCGCGCCAGGAGGAGGAGCCTCAGACTCCCACCAGAGAAGAACCTGGAGACCCCACAGGTAACTGACATCACCTCCTCTCCTCGTCTGTCCTTATCAAACTAGACTGTAATTTGACCCTCCTTCCCTCTCTTTCTACAGAGGAGCCAATCAGCATCGAGTCCTGCAGAAATCTGACCAATGAGCTTCAGAGTTGCTTCAGAAGAGCTACACACCTGTTCAGAAAGGTAAGTTTACAGGATCCTGTTTATTAGAAACACATCAGACAGACTTAGTCCTCTTCAGTCTGGGTCTAAGTCTAAACATGATCCTCTTCAGTCTGGGTCTAAATCTAAACATGATCCTCTTCAGTCTGGGTTTAGGTCTCAACATGGTCCTCTTCAGTCTGGGTCTAAGTCTAAACATGGTCCTCTTCAGTCTGGGTCTAAGTCTAAACATGGTCCTCTTCAGTCTGGGTTTAAGTCTAAACATGGTCCTCTTCAGTCTTGGTCTAAGTCTAAACATGGTCCTCTTCAGTCTGGGTCTAAGTCTAAACATGGTCCTCTTCAGTCTGGGTCTAAGTCTAAACATGGTCCTCTTCAGTCTGGGTCTAAGTCTAAACATGGTCCTCTTCAGTCTGGGTCTAAGTCTAAACATGGTCCTCTTCAGTCTGGGTCTAAGTCTAAACATGGTCCTCTTCAGTCTGGGTCTAAGTCTAAACATGGTCCTCTTCAGTCTGGTCTAAGTCTAAACATGGTCCTCTTCAGTCTGGGTCTAAGTCTAAACATGGTCCTCTTCAGTCTGGGTCTAAGTCTAAACATGGTCCTCTTCAGTCTGGGTCTAAGTCTAAACATGGTCCTGTTCAGTCTTGGTCTAAGTCTAAACATGGTCCTCTTCAGTCTTGGTCTAAGTCTAAACATGGTCCTCTTCAGTCTGGGTCTAAGTCTAAACATGGTCCTCTTCAGTCTGGGTCTAAGTCTAAACATGGTCCTCTTCAGTCTGGGTCTAAGTCTAAACATGGTCCTCTTCAGTCTGGGTCTAAGTCTAAACATGGTCCTCTTCAGTCTGGGTCTAAGTCTAAACATGGTCCTGTTCAGTCTTGGTCTAAGTCTAAACATGGTCCTCTTCAGTCTTGGTCTAAGTCTAAACATGGTCCTCTTCAGTCTGGGTCTAAGTCTAAACATGGTCCTCTTCAGTCTGGGTCTAAGTCTAAACATGGTCCTCTTCAGTCTGGGTCTAGGTCTAAATACATGGCATCCTCTGTCCGTGGCATCCTCCATCTGTGGCATTCTGTGTCTGTGGGTTCCTCTGTCCGTGGCGTCCTGTTTCTGTGGTGTCCTGTGTCCATTGCGTCCTCTGTCTGTGGCGTCCTGTGTCCGTGGCGTCCTCTGTCTGTGGCGTCCTGTGTCCATGGCGTCCTCTGTCTGTGGCGTCCTGTGTCCGTGGCGTCCTCTGTCTGTGGCGTCCTGTGTCTGTGGTGCGGGCATTTTCACTGAGTCTTTTTGTCTCTTGTCCAGGTGAGTGGTTCTTCTTCCAGTGACTCCGCCACTGACCAACACCAGATGGCTGTCGTCCTATCAGAGGCCTTCCAGGCGATGAGGGCGGAGCTGGACAGCCTTCCACTGAAGACGCCGAGCATGCTGGGAGGAGAGGGGGTGCTGGGAGGGCTGGGGGAGGTGAAGACGGCGGCTCTGCTGGAGGAGTACTCACTGCTCCTCCTACAGGCCGTCCACCGGAGGGCCAACGCCCACACTGAGTGACTCCTCCCCCCTCAGATGACCTGGTGCGGTTTTGTTCTGACCTCTGTCTCCTCATTGGAGGATCTTTGTCTTAAAGGAACAGTGTTCAGAAACAGTTGACTGTTTTTAAAAGTTTTTATCGATGTTTTTTAAAGACCTTTTCTGCACGTTTCTCTGAATGACTTTTTTCATTTCATTCCCAGAACGAGTAAAGGATCAATACTGATCTTAGATTATTGTTTATTGATCCTTTTAGACTGTAGAGACTTAAAGAACAGCAATAGGACATGTTTGTCACTGACTGTATGTAAATGTTTTCTCCTGATGTCACTTGAATGGAACACAGACGCTGCGTTCGGGTGTCAGTAGGTATTTATTGTGTTGAGCTGTTACAGACTTGAACTGTGAATTTTTCACAGCCATCTTAGATGAACACTACAGACCGTCTTTGGTATACACTTCAAAGGTCACCTCCAGATTTCTCCACAGTTTTTCAGATTTAATAAACTTCAGACTTGTTCTACCTCTTCTCTTTGTTTGATGACTCTAAAGATCGACTGCTCTGGTCTGATCTCCCTCCCAGAAAGCCAGTGTGTTTACATGAACCTGATTAGATGTTTACATTCAGACAGTATTCAGAGCTTTCCAACAACACTGTAAGACTGCAATCACATCATTTTAGACCAACTCATGTCCACTTTAGACCAACTCTGGTCCTCTTTAGACCAACTCTGGTCCTCTTTAGACCAACTCTGGTTTGCCTAGACCAACTCTGGTCCACTTTAGACCAACTCTGGTCCAATTAACAACAACTCTGGTCCACTTTAGACCAACTCTGGGCCACTTCAGACCAACTCTGGTCTGCTTAGACCAATGCTGGTCCACTTTAGACCAACTCTGGTCCTCTTTAGACCAACTCTGGTCCACTTTAGACCAACCCTGGCCCACTAAAGACCAACGCTGGTCTGCTTTAGACCAACCCTGGCCCACTTTAGACCAATGCTGGTCCACTGTAGACTGACTCTGGTCCACTTAAGACCAACCCTGGCCCGCTTTAGACCAATGCTGGTCCTCTTTAGACCAACGCTGGTCCACTTTAGACCAACTCTGGTCTGCTTAGACCAGGGGTGCCCAAATTTTTTTTCAGTGAAGTGTCAAAAATGAATCGGTGTGGAGGGTCACAGGCCAAAAGTAAACATTCATGTTGCAGTGCATGAAATTAAATATGCATATAGCATAATTATGCAAAATAAAAAACTTATACAAAGTAATTTTGAAAATGAATAACACTATTCTTTATTGTGTTTTACTGCATGAAATTACTGAACATCTATATGGCACAAATACTATGCAGGCATACTGCCTTGAAATCAATTTTAATAAAAAAAGTACTCATGTTCCCAACTATTTTTAAATTTTCTCATATCATTGTGTACCACTGCCTCACATGCTCCATCTCTGCCATGACCCCAGCTTGACCCCAGCGTCTTCTCACATGACTCTCTGGTCATGGGCTTCTGAGCTGATTGGAGCTCAACAGCGCCACCCTACCCCCAATGTAACACAATGATAATTTATGGTCAGGAGAGGAAGTGCAACAATAAATAAATATTGAAAGAAATATTTAGACTGCTGGCAGTGGGAAAATAATAATAAAGAACAAAAAAAAAATCAAAAATTCAAACATGGGCAGCGGGCCAAAAATAATCGCTCATGGGCCAAAGTTGGCCCACAGGTCACAAACTGTGCCATGTGAAAGCAAACCAAACCACGTGAGTGTGCACCAGTGATGCAATATGAGCGCAAACTGTCCCTCGGACTACCAGATGTGAAAAAGACCTGAATGTCTCTGGTCTTTGTTGAGATGCTTCTACACCTTGATTGGAGTCCACCTATGCTAAATTAACCTGATTGGACATGATTCTAAAGCCACGCCCCTCTCTATAGAAGGCCTCACAGCTGACAATGATATCAGAGCAGAAACCAAGGGTCAAAGGTCAGAGGAGCTGCAGAGACAGGATTGTTGACAGGCACAGATCTGGGGAAGACTACAGAAACATTTCTGCTGCTCTGAAGGTTCCAGAGAGAACAGTGGCCTCCAGAATTCTCACATGAAGAAGTCTGGACCAACCAGGACTCTTCTAGAGCTGGTCACCATCGGGGGAGAAGGACCTTAGAGAGAGAGGAGACCAAGAACCTGATGGTCCCTCTGACTGAGCTCCAGAGATCTTGGAGGAGATGGGACAAAGTTTTGGAAGGACAACCATCACTGCAGCCCAATTCAGGAGTGAAACCTGTTGGTCACATCCTGAGACCTCTGCTGGAGCTTTAGCTGATGGTTGTCATGGTAACCGTGTGTCATGATGGGGTACTGAGTGTATGAGGATAAATTTAAAGGACTGCAGCATCAGGATGAAGGAGGTCTGAATACTGTCTGAAAGAGCTCAGTCTTCGTGTCATGTTTGTTTCACATCAGAGGAAAGTGAGTCTGTGGTGGATCATGGGGAGTTTGGGACCGTTTAAAAGCACCAGGGTGTTTCAGATCAACCTCTAGTGGCAGGAGAGAGAAAGAGCAAAAATCAAACATGGCCTCACCTTAGACTGTCCCCACAACCTCAGAGGAGAGGCTGATGATGCTGGTACTCATATTCAATCATAGTTAACTCTTTCACCACCAATCAAACTGTGTCATTAGAGATCTCTCGTATCCTCCATGTTTGTTTGTTGCCGATTCATCTCTTGGTCGAGGCAGCGCTGGGGTTAGGGGTATTCAGGATTAGGGGTTCACCGGCCACAGTATCAGGGAATTTTGGCTTTTTCTAGAAGAACAGAGATCAGGGTTTATTCTGGTTTCTGGATCAGGATCTGGTGTTAACAGAATCAACATTTGAAATCAGGATACTTCAGATCCACGTAAACACTCTGGCATCATTTAATCATCCCTAAAATCAACTTTTCTTGGTTCTCCTGGAGCTGCTTCATGTTCTCTTTAATCAATATCAAACCTCACATTGTCAAGTTTCAGGAAGTCACTCATCCTACCAAAATAAAAGGCCTCCTCTCCAGTTTCTGCTTTAACTGAAGGGATAGTTTATTGCTTACAGGAGGTCTCACTCACCCCCTGATCTGTGGACTGTCCCTTCAGACCGGGAACAGCAGGAAGCCCGAGAACACGCTGAAGTTTCTGACGTCGTCGTAGAGCCGGTAGCTGGCCGGCAGACTGAGGCGGACCTCGTCATCCGCTTCCAGCTGCAAGACCACGCCGTTAGATGTGGAGGCATAGCCGCCATGGTCATTAAGGTCCAGGTTAAAGATGATTGGCTGGTTGTTCCTATACAGGTGAAGACCCATGTAACCTTTCTGGTAATCAGCCGCCGTGAAGAGGAAGAAATACAATCCTGTGACGGGAGCCGTGAACACGCCTGTGAGACAGAGCGAAGGAAAAAAAAAAACGTAAGACAGAGCGTGACATGCCTGTCAGACAGCAAAGAGGGCTACAATACACCTATGAGACAGAGCTGAGGGGAAAATAGATACATGCCTGTGAGGCAGAGAGGAGGGAAAAGGGTTTACTTTACCTGTAGTCTGGTTAACCTGTAGTCTGGTTGTAGTCTGGTTTACCTGTAGTCTGGTTGTAGTCTGGTTTACCTGTAGTCTGGTTGTAGTCTGGTTTACCTGTAGTCTGGTTGTAGTCGGGTTTACCTGTAGTCTGGTTAACCTGTAGTCTGGTTGTAATCTGGTTTACCTGTAGTCTGGTTGTAGTCTGGTTTACCTGTAGTCTGGTTGTAGTCTGGTTTACCTGTAGTCTGGTTGTAGTCTGGTTTACCTGTAGTCTGGTTTACCTGTAGTCTGGTTTACTGGTAGTCCGGTTGTAGTCTGGTTGACCTGTAGTCTGGTGTACCTGTAGTCTGGTTTACCTGAATTCTGGTTAACCTGTAGTCCGGTTGTAGTCTGGTTTACCTGTAGTCTGGTTTACCTGTAGTCTGGTTGTAGTCTGGTTTACCTGTAGTCTGGTTTACCTGTAGTCTGGTTGTAGTCTGGTTTACTGGTAGTCTGGTTTACCTGTAGTCCGGTTGTAGTCTGGTTTACCTGTAGTCTGGTTTACCTGTAGTCTGGTTAACCTGTAGTCCGGTTGTAGTCTGGTTTACCTGTAGTCTGGTGTACCTGTAGTCTGGTTGTAGTCTGGTTTACCTGTAGTCTGGTTTACCTGTAGTCTGGTTAACCTGTAGTCCGGTTGTAGTCTGGTTTACCTGTAGTCTGGTTTACCTGTAGTCTGGTTTACCTGTAGTCTGGTTGTAGTCTGGTTTACTGGTAGTCTGGTTTACCTGTAGTCTGGTTGTAGTCTGGTTTACCTGTAGTCTGGTTGTAGTCTGGTTTACCTGTAGTCTGGTTAACCTGTAGTCTGGTTAACCTGTAGTCTGGTTGTAGTCTGGTTTACCTGTAGTCTGGTTGTAGTCTGGCTTATCTGTAGTCTGGTTGTAGTCTGGTTTACCGGTAGTCTGGTTTACCCGTAGTCTGGCTGTAGTCTGGTTTACCTGTAGTCTGGTTTACCTGTAGTCTGGTTGTAGTCTGGTTTACCTGTAGTCTGGTTTACCTGTTGTCTGGTTTACCTGTAGTCTGGTTGTAGTCTAGTTTACCTGTAGTCTGGTTGTAGTCTGGTATACCTGTAGTCTGGTTGCAGTCTGGTTTACCTTAGTCTGGTTGTAGTCTGGTTTACCTGTAGTCTACCTGTAGTCTGGTTTACCTGTAGTCTGGTTAACCTGTAGTCCGGTTGTAGTCTGGTTTACCTGTAGTCTGGTTAACCTGTAGTCCGGTTGTAGTCTGGTTTACCTGTAGTCTGGTTTACCTGTAGTCTGGTTTACCTGTAGTCTGGTTGTAGTCTGGTTTACTGGTAGTCTGGTTTACCTGTAGTCCGGTTGTAGTCTGGTTTACCTGTAGTCTGGTTGTAGTCTGGTTTACCTGTAGTCTGGTTAACCTGTAGTCTGGTTAACCTGTAGTCTGGTTGTAGTCTGGTTTACCTGTAGTCTGGTTGTAGTCTGGCTTATCTGTAGTCTGGTTGTAGTCTGGTTTACCGGTAGTCTGGTTTACCCGTAGTCTGGCTGTAGTCTGGTTTACCTGTAGTCTGGTTTACCTGTAGTCTGGTTGTAGTCTGGTTTACCTGTAGTCTGGTTTACCTGTTGTCTGGTTTACCTGTAGTCTGGTTGTAGTCTAGTTTACCTGTAGTCTGGTTGTAGTCTGGTATACCTGTAGTCTGGTTGCAGTCTGGTTTACCTTAGTCTGGTTGTAGTCTGGTTTACCTGTAGTCTACCTGTAGTCTGGTTTACCTGTAGTCTGGTTAACCTGTAGTCCGGTTGTAGTCTGGTTTACCTGTAGTCTGCCTGTAGTCTGGTTTACCTGTAGTCTGGTTGTAGTCTGGTTTACCTGTAGTCTGGTTGTAGTCTGGTTGACCTGTAGTCTGGTTGTAGTCTGGTTTACCTGTAGTCTGGTTGTAGTCTGGTTTACCTGTAGTCTGGTTTACCTGTTCTCTGGTTTACTGGTAGTCCGGTTGTAGTCTGGTTGACCTGTAGTCTGGTGTACCTGTAGTCTGGTTGTAGTCGGGTTTACCTGTAGTCTGGTTAACCTGTAGTCTGGTTGTAATCTGGTTTTCCTGTAGTCTGGTTGTAGTCTGGTTTACCTGTAGTCTGCCTGTAGTCTGGTTTACCTGTAGTCTGGTTTACCTGTAGTCTGGTTGTAGTCGGGTTTACCTGTAGTCTGGTTTACCTGTAGTCTGGTTGTAGTCTGGTTTACCTGTAGTCTGGTTGTAGTCTGGTTTACCTGTAGTCTGGTTTACCTGTAGTCTGGTTAACCTGTAGTCCGGTTGTAGTCTGGTTTACCTGTAGTCTGGTGTACCTGTAGTCTGGTTGTAGTCTGGTTTACCTGTAGTCTGGTTTACCTGTAGTCTGGTTAACCTGTAGTCCGGTTGTAGTCTGGTTTACCTGTAGTCTGGTTTACCTGTAGTCTGGTTTACCTGTAGTCTGGTTGTAGTCTGGTTTACTGGTAGTCTGGTTTACCTGTAGTCCGGTTGTAGTCTGGTTTACCTGTAGTCTGGTTGTAGTCTGGTTTACCTGTAGTCTGGTTTACCTGTAGTCTGGTTAGCCTGTAGTCTGGTTGTAGTCTGGTTTACCCGTAGTCTGGTTGTAGTCTGGTTTACCTGTAGTCTGGTTTACCTGTAGTCTGGTTGTAGTCTGGTTTACCTGTAGTCTGGTTTACCTGTTGTCTGGTTTACCTGTAGTCTGGTTGTAGTCTAGTTTACCTGTAGTCGGTTGTAGTCTGGTATACCTGTAGTCTGGTTGTAGTCTGGTTTACCTTAGTCTGGTTGTAGTCTGGTTTACCTGTAGTCTACCTGTAGTCTGGTTTACCTGTAGTCTGGTTAACCTGTAGTCCGGTTGTAGTCTGGTTTACCTGTAGTCTGCCTGTAGTCTGGTTTACCTGTAGTCTGGTTGTAGTCTGGTTTACCTGTAGTCTGGTTGTAGTCTGGTTTACCTGTAGTCTGGTTGTAGTCTGGTTTACCTGTAGTCTGGTTGTAGTCTGGTTTACCTATAGTCTGGTTTACCTGTAGTCTGGTTTACCTGTAGTCTGCCTGTAGTCTGGTTTACCTGTAGTCTGGTTGTAGTCTGGTTTACCTGTAGTCTGGTTGTAGTCTGGTTTACCTGTAGTCTGGTTTACCTGTAGTCTGGTTGTAGTCTGGTTTACCTATAGTCTGGTTTACCTGTAGTCTGGTTTACCTGTAGTCTGCCTGTAGTCTGGTTTACCTGTAGTCTGATTGTAGTCTGGTTTACCTGTAGTCCGGTTGTAGTCTGGTTTACCTGTAGTCTGGTTTACCTGTAGTCTGATTGTAGGCTGGTTTACCTGTAGTCTGGTTTACCTGTAGTCTGGCTTACCTGTAGTCTGCCTGTAGTCTGGTTTACATGTAGTCTGATTGTAGTCTGGTTTACCTGTAGTCTGGTTTACCTGTAGTCTGCCTGTAGTCTGGTTTACCTGTAGTCTGGTTTACCTGTAGTTTGGTTTACCTGTAGTCTGGTTTACCTGTAGTCCGGTTGTAGTCTGGTTTACCTGTAGTCTGGTTTACCTGTAGTCTGGTTTACCTGTAGTCCGGTTGTAGTCTGGTTTTCCTGTAGTCTGATTGTAGTCTGGTTTACCTGTAGTCTGATTGTAGTCTGGTTTACCTGTAGTCCGGTTGTAGTCTGGTTTACCTGTAGTCTGATTGTAGTCTGGTTTACCTGTAGTCTGATTGTAGTCTGGTTTACCTGTAGTCTGCCTGTAGTCTGGTTTACCTGTAGTCCGGTTGTAGTCTGGTTTACCTGTAGTCTGCCTGTAGTCTGGTTTACCTGTAGTCTGCCTGTAGTCTGGTTTACCTGTAGTCTGATTGTAGTCTGGTTTACCTGTAGTCTGGTTTACCTGTAGTCTGCCTGTAGTCTGGTTTACCTGTAGTCCGCTTGTAGTCTGGTTTACCTGTAGTCTGCCTGTAGTCTGGTTTACCTGTAGTCTGCCTGTAGTCTGGTTTACCTGTAGTCTGATTGTAGTCTGGTTTACCTGTAGTCTGGTTTACCTGTAGTCTGGCTTACCTGTAGTCTGCCTGTAGTCTGGTTTACCTGTAGTCTGCCTGTAGTCTGGTTTACCTGTAGTCTGGTTTACCTGTAGTTTGGTTTACCTGTAGTCTGGTTTACCTGTAGTCCGGTTGTAGTCTGGTTTACCTGTAGTCTGGTTTACCTGTAGTCTGGTTTACCTGTAGTCCGGTTGTAGTCTGGTTTACCTGTAGTCTGATTGTAGTCTGGTTTACCTGTAGTCTGATTGTAATCTGGTTTACCAGTAGTCTGCCTGTAGTCTGGTTTTCCTGTAGTCTGATTGTAGTCTGGTTTACCTGTAGTCTGATTGTAATCTGGTTTACCAGTAGTCTGCCTGTAGTCTGGTTTACCTGTAGTCTGATTGTAGTCTGGTTTACCTGTAGTCTGGTTGTAGTCTGGTTTACCTGTAGTCTGGTTTACCTGTAGTCTGGTTTACCTGTAGTCCGGTTGTAGTCTGGTTTACCTGTAGTCTGATTGTAGTCTGGTTTACCTGTAGTCTGGTTTACCTGTAGTCTGCCTGTAGTCTGGTTTACATGTAGTCTGATTGTAGTCTGGTTTACCTGTAGTCTGGTTTACCTGTAGTCTGCCTGTAGTCTGGTTTACCTGTAGTCTGGTTTACCTGGTTTCCCTGAAGTCTGGTTTACCTGTAGTCCGGTTGTAGTCTGGTTTACCTGTAGTCTGGTTTACCTGTAGTCTGGTTTACCTGTAGTCCGGTTGTAGTCTGGTTTACCTGTAGTCTGGTTTACCTGTAGTCTGGTTTACCTGTAGTCCGGTTGTAGTCTGGTTTACCTGTAGTCTGGTGTACCTGTAGTCTGGTTGTAGTCTGGTTTACCTGTAGTCTGGTTTACCTGTAGTCTGGTTAACCTGTAGTCCGGTTGTAGTCTGGTTTACCTGTAGTCTGGTTTACCTGTAGTCTGGTTTACCTGTAGTCTGGTTGTAGTCTGGTTTACTGGTAGTCTGGTTTACCTGTAGTCCGGTTGTAGTCTGGTTTACCTGTAGTCTGGTTGTAGTCTGGTTTACCTGTAGTCTGGTTAACCTGTAGTCTGGTTGTAGTCTGGTTTACCTGTAGTCTGGTTGTAGTCTGGTTTACCTGTAGTCTGGTTTACCTGTAGTCTGGTTGTAGTCTGGTTTACCTGTAGTCTGGTTTACCTGTAGTCTGGTTTACCTGTAGTCTGGTTGTAGTCTAGTTTACCTGTAGTCGGTTGTAGTCTGGTATACCTGTAGTCTGGTTGTAGTCTGGTTTACCTTAGTCTGGTTGTAGTCTGGTTTACCTGTAGTCTACCTGTAGTCTGGTTTACCTGTAGTCTGGTTAACCTGTAGTCCGGTTGTAGTCTGGTTTACCTGTAGTCTGCCTGTAGTCTGGTTTACCTGTAGTCTGGTTGTAGTCTGGTTTACCTGTAGTCTGGTTGTAGTCTGGTTTACCTGTAGTCTGGTTGTAGTCTGGTTTACCTGTAGTCTGGTTTACCTGTAGTCTGGTTGTAGTCTGGTTTACCTATAGTCTGGTTTACCTGTAGTCTGGTTTACCTGTAGTCTGCCTGTAGTCTGGTTTACCTGTAGTCTGATTGTAGTCTGGTTTACCTGTAGTCCGGTTGTAGTCTGGTTTACCTGTAGTCTGGTTTACCTGTACTCCGGTTGTAGTCTGGTTTACCTGTAGTCTGGTTTACCTGTAGTCTGGTTTACCTGTAGTCAGGTTGTAGTCTGGTTTTCCTGTAGTCTGATTGTAGTCTGGTTTACCTGTAGTCTGATTGTAATCTGGTTTACCAGTAGTCTGCCTGTAGTCTGGTTTTCCTGTAGTCTGATTGTAGTCTGGTTTACCTGTAGTCTGATTGTAATCTGGTTTACCAGTAGTCTGCCTGTAGTCTGGTTTACCTGTAGTCTGATTGTAGTCTGGTTTACCTGTAGTCTGGTTGTAGTCTGTTTTACCTGTAGTCTGGTTTACCTGTAGTCTGGTTAACCTGTAGTCCGGTTGTAGTCTGGTTTACCTGTAGTCTGATTGTAGTCTGGTTTACCTGTAGTCTGCCTGTAGTCTGGTTTACATGTAGTCTGATTGTAGTCTGGTTTACCTGTAGTCTGGTTTACCTGTAGTCTGCCTGTAGTCTGGTTTACCTGTAGTCTGGTTTACCTGTAGTTTGGTTTACCTGTAGTCTGGTTTACCTGTAGTCCGGTTGTAGTCTGGTTTACCTGTAGTCTGATTGTAGTCTGGTTTACCTGTAGTCTGATTGTAGTCTGGTTTACCTGTAGTCTGGTTGTAGTCTGGTTTACCTATAGTCTGGTTTACCTGTAGTCTGGTTTACCTGTAGTCTGCCTGTAGTCTGGTTTACCTGTAGTCTGATTGTAGTCTGGTTTACCTGTAGTCCGGTTGTAGTCTGGTTTACCTGTAGTCTGGTTTACCTGTAGTCTGATTGTAGGCTGGTTTACCTGTAGTCTGGTTTACCTGTAGTCTGGCTTACCTGTAGTCTGCCTGTAGTCTGGTTTACATGTAGTCTGATTGTAGTCTGGTTTACCTGTAGTCTGGTTTACCTGTAGTCTGCCTGTAGTCTGGTTTACCTGTAGTCTGGTTTACCTGTAGTTTGGTTTACCTGTAGTCTGGTTTACCTGTAGTCCGGTTGTAGTCTGGTTTACCTGTATTCTGGTTTACCTGTAGTCTGGTTTACCTGTAGTCCGGTTGTAGTCTGGTTTTCCTGTAGTCTGATTGTAGTCTGGTTTACCTGTAGTCTGATTGTAGTCTGGTTTACCTGTAGTCCGGTTGTAGTCTGGTTTACCTG
Source organism: Cheilinus undulatus (assembly GCF_018320785.1). NCBI lineage: Eukaryota > Metazoa > Chordata > Actinopteri > Labriformes > Labridae > Cheilinus > Cheilinus undulatus. The sequence continues at coordinate 533,798 of NC_054882.1, forward strand.
TAGTCTGATTGTAGTCTGGTTTACCTGTAGTCTGATTGTAGTCTGGTTTACCTGTAGTCTGCCTGTAGTCTGGTTTACCTGTAGTCCGGTTGTAGTCTGGTTTACCTGTAGTCTGCCTGTAGTCTGGTTTACCTGTAGTCTGCCTGTAGTCTGGTTTACCTGTAGTCTGATTGTAGTCTGGTTTACCTGTAGTCTGGTTTACCTGTAGTCTGCCTGTAGTCTGGTTTACCTGTAGTCCGCTTGTAGTCTGGTTTACCTGTAGTCTGCCTGTAGTCTGGTTTACCTGTAGTCTGCCTGTAGTCTGGTTTACCTGTAGTCTGATTGTAGTCTGGTTTACCTGTAGTCTGGTTTACCTGTAGTCTGGCTTACCTGTAGTCTGCCTGTAGTCTGGTTTACCTGTAGTCTGCCTGTAGTCTGGTTTACCTGTAGTCTGGTTTACCTGTAGTTTGGTTTACCTGTAGTCTGGTTTACCTGTAGTCTTGTTGTAGTCTGGTTTACCTGTAGTCTGGTTTACCTGTAGTCTGGTTTACCTGTAGTCCGGTTGTAGTCTGGTTTACCTGTAGTCTGATTGTAGTCTGGTTTACCTGTAGTCTGATTGTAATCTGGTTTACCAGTAGTCTGCCTGTAGTCTGGTTTTCCTGTAGTCTGATTGTAGTCTGGTTTACCTGTAGTCTGATTGTAATCTGGTTTACCAGTAGTCTGCCTGTAGTCTGGTTTACCTGTAGTCTGATTGTAGTCTGGTTTACCTGTAGTCTGGTTGTAGTCTGGTTTACCTGTAGTCTGGTTTACCTGTAGTCTGGTTTACCTGTAGTCCGGTTGTAGTCTGGTTTACCTGTAGTCTGATTGTAGTCTGGTTTACCTGTAGTCTGGTTTACCTGTAGTCTGCCTGTAGTCTGGTTTACATGTAGTCTGATTGTAGTCTGGTTTACCTGTAGTCTGGTTTACCTGTAGTCTGCCTGTAGTCTGGTTTACCTGTAGTCTGGTTTACCTGTAGTTTGGTTTACCTGTAGTCTGGTTTACCTGTAGTCCGGTTGTAGTCTGGTTTACCTGTAGTCTGGTTTACCTGTAGTCTGGTTTACCTGTAGTCCGGTTGTAGTCTGGTTTACCTGTAGTCTGGTTTACCTGTAGTCTGGTTAACCTGTAGTCCGGTTGTAGTCTGGTTTACCTGTAGTCTGGTGTACCTGTAGTCTGGTTGTAGTCTGGTTTACCTGTAGTCTGGTTTACCTGTAGTCTGGTTAACCTGTAGTCCGGTTGTAGTCTGGTTTACCTGTAGTCTGGTTTACCTGTAGTCTGGTTTACCTGTAGTCTGGTTGTAGTCTGGTTTACTGGTAGTCTGGTTTACCTGTAGTCCGGTTGTAGTCTGGTTTACCTGTAGTCTGGTTGTAGTCTGGTTTACCTGTAGTCTGGTTAACCTGTAGTCTGGTTGTAGTCTGGTTTACCCGTAGTCTGGTTGTAGTCTGGTTTACCTGTAGTCTGGTTTACCTGTAGTCTGGTTGTAGTCTGGTTTACCTGTAGTCTGGTTTACCTGTAGTCTGGTTTACCTGTAGTCTGGTTGTAGTCTAGTTTACCTGTAGTCGGTTGTAGTCTGGTATACCTGTAGTCTGGTTGTAGTCTGGTTTACCTTAGTCTGGTTGTAGTCTGGTTTACCTGTAGTCTACCTGTAGTCTGGTTTACCTGTAGTCTGGTTAACCTGTAGTCCGGTTGTAGTCTGGTTTACCTGTAGTCTGCCTGTAGTCTGGTTTACCTGTAGTCTGGTTGTAGTCTGGTTTACCTGTAGTCTGGTTGTAGTCTGGTTTACCTGTAGTCTGGTTGTAGTCTGGTTTACCTGTAGTCTGGTTTACCTGTAGTCTGGTTGTAGTCTGGTTTACCTATAGTCTGGTTTACCTGTAGTCTGGTTTACCTGTAGTCTGCCTGTAGTCTGGTTTACCTGTAGTCTGATTGTAGTCTGGTTTACCTGTAGTCCGGTTGTAGTCTGGTTTACCTGTAGTCTGGTTTACCTGTAATCCGGTTGTAGTCTGGTTTACCTGTAGTCTGGTTTACCTGTAGTCTGGTTTACCTGTAGTCAGGTTGTAGTCTGGTTTTCCTGTAGTCTGATTGTAGTCTGGTTTACCTGTAGTCTGATTGTAATCTGGTTTACCAGTAGTCTGCCTGTAGTCTGGTTTTCCTGTAGTCTGATTGTAGTCTGGTTTACCTGTAGTCTGATTGTAATCTGGTTTACCAGTAGTCTGCCTGTAGTCTGGTTTACCTGTAGTCTGATTGTAGTCTGGTTTACCTGTAGTCTGGTTGTAGTCTGTTTTACCTGTAGTCTGGTTTACCTGTAGTCTGGTTAACCTGTAGTCCGGTTGTAGTCTGGTTTACCTGTAGTCTGATTGTAGTCTGGTTTACCTGTAGTCTGCCTGTAGTCTGGTTTACATGTAGTCTGATTGTAGTCTGGTTTACCTGTAGTCTGGTTTACCTGTAGTCTGCCTGTAGTCTGGTTTACCTGTAGTCTGGTTTACCTGTAGTTTGGTTTACCTGTAGTCTGGTTTACCTGTAGTCCGGTTGTAGTCTGGTTTACCTGTAGTCTGATTGTAGTCTGGTTTACCTGTAGTCTGATTGTAGTCTGGTTTACCTGTAGTCTGCCTGTAGTCTGGTTTACCTGTAGTCCGGTTGTAGTCTGGTTTACCTGTAGTCTGCCTGTAGTCTGGTTTACCTGTAGTCTGCCTGTAGTCTGGTTTACCTGTAGTCTGATTGTAGTCTGGTTTACCTGTAGTCTGGTTTACCTGTAGTCTGCCTGTAGTCTGGTTTACCTGTAGTCCGCTTGTAGTCTGGTTTACCTGTAGTCTGCCTGTAGTCTGGTTTACCTGTAGTCTGCCTGTAGTCTGGTTTACCTGTAGTCTGATTGTAGTCTGGTTTACCTGTAGTCTGGTTTACCTGTAGTCTGGCTTACCTGTAGTCCGGTTGTAGGCGTTGCCAATGTTGGTGATGGTCTTGGAAAAGATCAGTGTGGTCTCCTGGTCAAATGGACCCACTGGTCCTGAATCAGTCAGACCGGCTGAGAACGCCACCTTGTGGTCAGCTACAGGAACAGCGTTAGTAAAGACTCAGTCTAATCTAATCCTCTGTGTTCTTAACCTTATTTCTCAGGTTAAAGGTCACACCTGTGTTTGTGTTTGTAGATGGCCAAAGCTGATTGGACGGTTCGGTCAGTCTGAAGGCTGAAATCAGAACATAAAGTGTGATCAATGAAACTCTAACCTTTGTCCAACAGCAGGGGGCAGCAGAGAGCAGCCAGGTCGTTTTTACCTGCATAGTCATTCTGGAGGACGTCCAGCTGTCGCTCACTGATGTTCAGTCTGACCGCCTGCTCTGAAAAAACAGACCGTTATTCATGGCGTTGGTCAGGCAGCCATGTTGGATCGTCTTCTCTTTGAGACAGACGCTGACTGTGCTGAATGTCAGAGCTAAGAATAATTCATGAAATCATTTTTTAAAGTTTAATCTATTTACACTTACCTTTGTTTTCTGTCTCCAGGTGTTCCAGCTGTTTCTCAGCCCCGCCCACTCTCACCTCCAGATCTGACACCAAATAAAATCAGACTTTATTTTTATTTTTTTACCAAAAGGGTAAAGAAAAATACCCTTAAATGATCAAGTACTGATCACAAAAGCTGGCTTATAAGGGGTTAAACTTTTGAAACAGAATGAATATTCATTAAACATGAAAGGATAAATACTGACAAAAAACTGGAAGAAAACATTCATACATATATTTTTATAGCAGAGGGTATTTTTTACCCTTAGGGACATTGGTGTCACACTTCTTGCAGGATGCAGGACAGATAATTCACTCACTGGTCACTTCATTAGGTACACCTGTTTATTAATCCAGGTATCTGATCAGCCAATCACACGCTGAAGAGCACGAGCTGAGGGTCCAATCAGAAAGCTTCAGCATGTCTGCGTGTGATTGGCTGACCGGTACAGGTGATGAGCAGTGGTTTCAGAGGTGTACCTAATGAAGTGGCTGAGGGTGACAAACATTTGAAGTGTTCTCAGTTACCGTTGTTTTCGGTCTTCAGCTCTTCCAGCTCTTTCTGACCCGCGCTCAGTCTGAGCTCCAGCTCTGAGAAACATTACACACATGATAAACAAACAAACAAAGAAGTAAACAAACAAACACGTGTGTAGATCCAGCACTATAGAGCAGATTTATCCAGAGTCCCTCAGGAAGCACGCCGGATCCTCTCTCTACTTCTTGAACTGACCTGGACCTGAGTTTCAAACCTCTAAATGTCTGAAATCAATCAAGAAGGAGCCAATCAGGATCAAGGTCACAGCTTCTGATGCTCACTGACCTCTGTGTTCTGTCCTCAGGTCAGTCAGCTGTTTCTCAGCCCCGCCCACTCTCACCTCCACACCTGAAACCAGAAAACTTTTCAGTTTTTATTCAGGATGATGGAGGACCTCCTCAGGTGGCCATGTTAGATCCTCTCTCATGTATGTAGATGTTTATGATTCCATTCATAAGAAGAGAGGTTATAGATGCATGAATGTGTGTGAATATGATTACCTTTGTTTTCTGTCTCCAGGTGTTCCAGCTGTTTCTCAGCCCCGCCCACTCTCACCTGTAGATCTGAAGTTAAAAATAAACATTTCACATTTATCGATGATGAAGGAGTTTCTACGTGTGTTCTTCTAGAACCATGATTGGACAGAATGTAGAGGGCGTGTTAGGGCCACCCAAAAATAAACAGCCATGTCAGAAACAGGTTCTAGTCTCTGTTCTATTTGATTCTATTTTTATAGACATTTTTAAATCTTAATTTTAGGGTTTTTAGGCTTTTATTTCACTCTAGTTATGACCATCTATGTTTTAATTTCCAGTTTTATGGGCTTTGAATTATTTGGAATGTTAAATCTTTTATCATTGTTTTATTTGAACCTTTACTGTTTTTATGCAAATTCTAATGTTTCTTATCAGGGGCTCAAGGCAACGACACAAGCCACTCTCCTCCTCGTAGCAAAGCTATGGTGTGACAGGACCAACTGTCCCAAGAAAACGGACATCTCTCTCATCTGCTGTAATGTTACACAATCTGATGATTTTACCTTCAGAGTCAGAAAGATTCCCGTTTTTAGCTCGTCCTCCTGGCCTCATTTCTCGCACAATCAACACCAAAATAACATCACTGCTAGTTCCAACCCTGCAGATGCTCACGCATGATGATAGCATGCACGGTGTTCACACACTGAGAGGAGAAAGAGACTGTGTTTACAAGCAAAATCACCCAAAACTGCTCTCTTCTCTCACAGGTGTAACTGCTCTCTGTGATCACTGATGATGATGTCATCACTGATTAACACACATACAGCCCTCAATGAGCTCTGATCACGCACACACATGGAGCTGTTCCAATAAAGCAGCCCATTTAAACAATGCTGTAACAGGATGGTGGGACTGTGGGTGGCTTCTCAACCACATAGAGTCCCCCATAAAGTCTTTGGCGACGTCAGTCTCCAAAGACAGCCACACATATAACCCATATGAAGTGAATGGGAGAGACTGTGCATTTGTGTTAGCGCGCGAAGCGCGCATGCGTGTGTGTTTGTGTGTTGTCTTGACTTTGGTGATGTCAATCAAAATAACAACACACAATCCTTTGTCAATAAAAGTTTTTAATGTGTTCAAATGGAGCTGGAAATGACCAAATTCATCTCTTCTGCACCTGCTCTCATCAAGACCTTGACAGGAACTGCATGTCTGTATAAAATTCAAATAAAGGACTCTATTTCATAGGGAGGGCCAACACCACCAGGTATACCAAGAAGACAGCTGAAGCTCAGTTGCCAGGTGATCAGCATCAGCTAATCAGGCCACATGACTAAAACACATGAATGAAGTCTCCTGTCATGTACAGTGTTTCTCAATCATTTCACCGTGTCATTGTCCAGCTACATGCTGCTTCAGCCTGGACTTGGACATGACCTTGTATTGACAAGTCAGGTCTTTTGTCAGGAATGACCTTGTGATGGAACCCCCCCGCCCCCCCCCCCCCCCCCCCTTGCGATTTCCGCTGGTGGAAATTGTCTAGTTTCATAAATTCTTCCCTTTTCTGATCTGTCTTTGATTTCTGTCTCTTTTCTCATGATTCATCTTTGTCATTGTATTAGTAAACTACCTTTGTGTGCATTAGTCTCTAAACCTTTTTACCATTTTACCTTGTTGTCAGTCACTTTTGTAAACCCTGGAAAGCACTTCGAACTGCAACTGAATATGTTTGAAAGGTGCTATTTAAATAAAGTTTGATTGATTGATTTATAGTCATTTGGCACAGTCAAGCAGGTCTTATTCTGAAACTGAGATGAAGCTGGTGGACTTCCTGTTGGGATTTGGGCTTGGGTCCAGGAGGCTTTTCTGAAGGTCTGATGATGACCCATATGCAGAGCAGAAATCCTAAGCCTAGGCTGAATGGGGAGTGAAGGCTGAATATTCAAGGGAAATTCTACAAAATCAGAGGTGGATATGTTGAACTGGCAGAAAGGGGCGCTAACTAATGATACTGATGTATGAATGTTCAGGATCAGTTTGTGGTCATCCCTGTGAAGTTTGGGGAGGATTGACAAGAGCATTAAAAAGTTATCAGGTATTCTTGGTGACTGTTCACTGTAAAAATGTAGAAAAGTGGTTGAATTTTGGGCCATGGTCACGGCCCCACCCTATGGTGAACACTCAGCACAGCTTTAGATCTGCAGGGTGTGTAGAATGAGCAGAAACATTCTGGAGCCAATCAGATGAAATCTCTCTCACTAGTTCGTCCAAATATGAAACTTGTCAGTGGTCCTACAGAATTGGACAGTTAGTTGTTTGTAGTGTGTGTCCTGTACGTTTTAGAGGGTGGCCCTAATGGACTTTTTTTCGAGTCTAATCATTATACACGTGTACCGATTTTCACACGCATAGATTTATCCAGTCCCCTGACTCAGGTATCAGGCCCCTGTGGGGCCCCTGCTTGTTGGACCCTCATGATTCTACCAAACACTAAGATTTCTACTGGGGGCCAATTTTCTGTAAAGGTTGTTGAGTTTTTGAGGATTTAAGCCCCAAATTAGAGATTCTACTGATAGAAAAATGACAAAGATACAACGGAGTCCTGGCTGACCCAGGTCTCTCTGGCCCAGGTCTCTCTGACCCAGGTCTCTCTTACCTAGGTCTCTCTGACCCAGGTCTCTCTGGCCCAGGTCTCTCTGACCCAGGTCTCTCTGACCCAGGTCTTTCTGATCTAGGTCTCTCTGACCCAGGTCTCTCTGGCCCAGGTCTCTCTGACCCAGTTCTCTCTGGCCCAGGTCTCTCTGGCCCAGGTCTCTCTGACCCAGGACTCTCTGGCCCAGGTCTCTCTGGCCCAGGACTCTCTGGCCCAGGTCTCTCTGGCCCAGGTCTCTCTGACCCAGTTCTCTCTGGCCCAGGTCTCTCTGACCCAGGACTCTCTGGCCCAGGACTCTCTGGCCCAGGACTCTCTGGCCCAGGTCTCTCTGACCCAGGTCTCTCTGACCCAGTTCTCTCTGGCCCAGGTCTCTCTGACCCAGGACTCTCTGGCCCAGGTCTCTCTGGCCCAGGTCTCTCTGGCCCAGGACTCTCTGGCCCAGGTTGGTGTTCAGGCTCTAATGATTGGATTCATAAGAAGAGAGGTTATAGATGCATGAATGTGTGTGAATATGATTACCTTTGTTTTCTGTCTCCAGTTGTTCCAGCTGTTTCTCAGCCCCGCCCACTCTCACCTCCAGATCTGAAGTTAAAAATAAACATTTCACATTTATCGATGGTGGAGGACTTCCTCAGGCGGCCATGTTGGATGGTCTGGTCTTTAAAAAGAGGTGACTCTGATTCAAACTCTCTACCAATCAGAGGAGAAAGTGGTGTCCATCATTCTAACGGCTGTTTAAAGAAGAATCAGTGTTGTAAAGGTCAAGTGTTACCTGTGTGTTCAGTCTGAAGCGCTGTCAGCTGTTCCTCAGCCCCGCCCACTCTCACCTCCAGACCTGAAATGAAATCAAATCAGACTTTATTCCTGATGAAGGTGTTCCTCAGGATCTCTGTCAGATCCTCCATCTTCATTCTAGTTGATGGCTCTGTTTGGAAATAGAAACCAAAGAATCATTATCTTTAATTCACTCACTGGTCACTTCATTAGGTACACCTGTTTATTAATCCAGGTATCTGATCAGCCAATCACACGCTGAAGAGCACGAGCTGAGGGTCCAATCAGAAAGCTTCAGCATGTCTGCGTGTGATTGGCTGACCGGTACAGGTGATGAGCAGTGGTTTCAGAGGTGTACCTAATGAAGTGGCTGAGGGTGACAAACATTTGAAGTGTTCTCAGTTACCGTTGTTTTCGGTCTTCAGCTCTTCCAGCTCTTTCTGACCCGCGCTCAGTCTGAGCTCCAGCTCTGAGAAACATTACACACATGATAAACAAACAAACAAAGAAGTAAACAAACAAACACGTGTGTAGATCCAGCACTATAGAGCAGATTTATCCAAAGTCCCTCAGGAAGCACGCCGGATCCTCTCTCTACTTCTTGAACTGACCTGGACCTGAGTTTCAAACCTCTAAATGTCTGAAATCAATCAAGAAGGAGCCAATCAGGATCAAGGTCACAGCTTCTGATGCTCACTTACCTCTGTGTTCTGTCCTCAGGTCAGTCAGCTGTTTCTCAGCCCCGCCCACTCTCACCTCCACACCTGAAACCAGAAAACTTTTCAGTTTTTATTCAGGATGATGGAGGACCTCCTCAGGTGACCATGTTAGATCCTCTCTCATGTATGTAGATGTTTATGATTCCATTCATAAGAAGAGAGGTTATAGATGCATGAATGTGTGTGAATATGATTACCTTTGTTTTCTGTCTCCAGGTGTTCCAGCTGTTTCTCAGCCCCGCCCACTCTCACCTGTAGATCTGAAGTTAAAAATAAACATTTCACATTTATCAATGGTGGAGGACTTCCTCAGGCGGCCATGTTGGATGGTCTGGTCTTTAAAAAGAGGTGACTCTGATTCAAACTCTCTACCAATCAGAGGAGAAAGTGGTGTCCATCATTCTAACGGCTGTTTAAAGAAGAATCAGTGTTGTAAAGGTCAAGTGTTACCTGTGTGTTCAGTCTGAAGCTCTGTCAGCTGTTTCTCAGCCCCGCCCACTCTCACCTCCAGACCTGAAATGAAATCAAATCAGACTTTATGGGTCTGAAGGCGGCCATGTTGGATGGTCCGCTGTTGTAGGATTCTTTAACTCTGCTGATTATTAAAGCTATGAATCATCATTTCTTCATGTCAGAGATCCTGGGGACAGTTTGGACCATCCACTGGTTGATTTCCAAGGCTGTGTCTAATGACTAGAGCTCACACTGACCACTGGAGATTCATTTTCATTCAACTTTTAGATTTGAGGTGCCATGAGCCTAAAAGGGCTAAGCTAGAGAAAAAGCCACACATTTAATCGTCAGGACCAGAAACGGCCCGTTAGAACCCTGATGACATTTTAGAGCCCGATTCTTCTGAACAGAAACTCTGCTTTCATTCTAGACTGCTGGATTTTTACCTTCATCTTTCTTCAGTAACTTAGTGTGCAGAGCGTCATGTTTTTTTTTTTTTTTTTTGAAAAATATTTTTATTGACAATTAAGCACCACAACTTAATCAAACAGTGCGTAGATTTTACATTAACACCCTATCCCCTCCAAAACTAAACAAAACAAGCACAATTTCCAACTACTACACAGAGCACAGCACAGTCCTGCATTGCAACGTAGGATATCAAATTGTTGAAACATTGTTACAACATATAAACATACAGTGAATGAAGTCATACAGACAACAGAGCCTCCCCCTTGTCCACTAGCCATCTTTTCTTGGTTTGGGAAGAGCCCTCCAGAATATAGTGCATATTCTCGGGCCTACATAATCAAGGAATGGAGTCCATATATGATAGAATTGTCCTATTGTCCCTCTGGACCAATATGTCAAATATTCCATAGGTAGCAAATCAAATATGACCTTGTGCCAATCAGAAACAGTTGGTGGTTTATGTGAAATCCATTTCAATAATACACTTTTACGTGCAGCATAGGTTAGCACTCTAAGCAGTTTTTGATTGTGGACATCATTAATTTGAGGATGAGGCATTCCCAAGAGAAAACATACTGGATCCACCTTTAAATTCTTACCGAATACCAGATTTAGCTTTGTGATAATTCTCACCCAAAAATCCTTAATATGCACACATGACCATATTGTATGTATAAAACTGCCAACCTCCTGTCTACATTTGATACACAAAGCAGACTTTTCAGGGTCCATCCTATGTCTAAGTTGTGAAGAGATCTGAAGACGGTGTAGCAGCCTAAATTGTAATTCTTTTGCTCTGTTACACACAGATATTTTATTGGCATGTTCCCATATACCTATCCCTGTAGTCTCATCGATGTCAACCCCAAGATCTTGGGCCCACACTTGCAAAGTAGCTTCACTTACTTTACTGGATCTGTAGAGGGCCTTGTAGCATTGTCCTATTATGAGCCTTTTGCTACGTATTGTTGAGAGTAATTCTTCAATTGGTGACATTTCTAAGCTAAAGTTGTATTTAGTTTGGTTGTGTATAAAGCTTCTTACTTGCAGAAATCTAAAGAAATGTGTTTGAGGTAATTTATATTTTTGTCTTAGCTGATCAAATGACATCATTTGATCTCCTTCATATAAATCTTTCAAAACTTTAATACCTGCATCTTCCCACAGAGAAAACCCAACATCACCCATGCTCGGAGGAAAGTCTGTATTTTTTTGTATTGGAGTGATTGCTGATATAAAGTCTGTTCTTTTCTCCCATATCCTAATCAGATCCCAAACCTTAAGTGTGCATCTAACAATGATGTTATCATCTGTAATCTTCAATGCTTTCCGATCCCGGATAAATGGAAGACTAGTCAGTGTTAGTGGTTTGCCCAAATTGAAAGATTCAATATCTAACCAGACAGAATCTGGATCATTTTGTATCCAGTCAACCAAATATCGAAATTGAGAAGCAAGCTGATACAATCTGATATTAGGGACTGCCAAACCTCCCTGGTCCGCTGGTAATTGCAGTTTTAGCAATTTCAGTCGTGGTTTTTTGTGACTCCAAATAAAATTCCTGAGCCAGCTATTTATTGTTTTGATAGTACTATTATTTAAGAGTATTGGGATCATTTGAAATTGGTACAGTAACCTGGGCAAAATATTCATCTTGACCAGTGCGACCCTTCCAAGCATTGAAAGTGGAAGAGGTGCCCACCTTTCTAGATCATCATGAATATGTTTAAGAAGGGGTTGAAAATTTGCTTTATACATCTTCTGAAGTATTGGGGTGACAGATATACCAAGATTGGTAAAACCTTGGGTTGCCCATCTGAATGGTGATACTCCAGGTGAGAGTGTGTGTTGTACTTGTCCAAATGGCATTGCTTCAGATTTATTGAAACTGATCTTATATCCAGAGAACTTACTAAACTGATTGATGACACTCAGGATTGAAGCAACGGAAACTTCTGGCTGTGTTACATATAACAGAACATCATCTGCATACAGTGAAATCTTGTGTTGTGTGTGGTTAATAGATATACCATGAATATTGGGGTGTGTTCTGATGGCTTCAGCTAAAGGCTCTATGGCTATTGCGAAAAGCAAAGGCGAAAGGGGGCAACCTTGCCTCGTGCCTCTTCGTAGGGTGAAATATGGAGAGCATTTGCCATTTGTAATAACAGCCCCTAATGGTCTGTCGTATAATAGCTTAACCCAATCAATAAAATTTTTGCCTAAACCAAATTCCTTGAGTGTGAAAAACAAAAAATCCCATTCTAAGCGGTCAAACGCTTTTTCCGCATCCAATGAAACCACTAGGCTTTTAATATCTTTTTGTTGACATAGTTGAATGACATTGAGCAGCCTTCTAACATTATTACATGAGTTCCTTCCTGTTATAAACCCTGTTTGATCTCTGTTAATGATATGTGGTAGTATTTTTTCCAGCCTTAAAGCCAATATTTTAGACAAAAGCTTAACATCAACATTTAATAAGCTAATTGGCCTATAGGAAGAACATTCCTCCTCTGGCCTGCCCTTCTTCAGAATCAAGCATATACTTGCTTCGGTAAGTGTTTTTGGCAAAGATCCTGAGTTCAGTGAGTTATTAAACATATTCAGTAAGGGTTTTACTAACAAATGCTTAAACTTTTTATAAAAATCTACGCTGAAGCCATCGGGCCCTGGCGCTTTCCCTGACTGTAACGCCTGTATAGATTTAGATATTTCCTCTAATACTATAGGCCTGTTCAAATCCTCTATTTGTCCGTCGTTTGGCTTAGAGAGAGTTATTTTAGAGAAAAAAGTCTCCATTAGGCCCGAGACCCCAGCTGGCTGTTCACTGGCATACAACCCTTCATAATACTTTGCAAAAATCTCGTTTATACTATTATTATCCTGTTTAAGCTGGCCAGCAGCGTCCTTGATTGTGGAAATATGCTGAGACTCAGTATGTTTTTTCACCAAGTTTGCCAAATACTTGCTGGGTTTGTTCCCAAATTCATATAATTTTTGCTTTGCTAATGTTATATTGTATTCTGCTTTTTGAGTTAATAATGAGTTGAGTGCTGCTCTAGTAGCCAGCGTTGTTTTTAGGTTAGCCTCAGATGGGTCCTGGTTGTACTGACTTTCACACTCATGTAACTGCAGTTCTAGTTTCCGTTGTTCTTCCTGACTCTTCTTTTTTCTACTTTTTTCATAAGATATAATTAAACCCCGGGAGTATGCCTTACATGTTTCCCATAAAATGGAGGGAGATATCCCTTGCGTGTCATTTATAGAATAAAATGACTTAAACTCTGTTTGAAAGTAAGAAATAAAATTTGGATCATTTAGAAGGTTTGTATTAAATCTCCACCTCCTTGAGCGCTGTTGGGTCCCTCCATGCGAAAGCTTCAAGTACACCGGAGCATGATCTGAAACTGTGATGCTACCTATATCACATGACTGAACAGAAAACAGCATTGTTTTAGGAATGAATATATAGTCAATTCTGGAGCTACTTTTATGAACCCCGGAGAAGAATGTAAATTCTTTGACATCAGGGTTAAGCGCTCGCCATATGTCCAGATAATCTAGCTCCTTACATATATCAACTACTGTCCTAGCCTGTTTAGTAGGAGTTGTTTTTTCTCCTGGTAATTTGTCTATATTCGGATCTAGTACACAGTTAAAGTCTCCGCCAACTACTGACAGAGCACAATCCATCTCTGCTAATTCTGAGAAAGCCTTTGTTACAATGTCAGGGGGATTACCTGGTGGGATGTACAAATTTAATATTGAGATATTTTCATTTTTAAGACGCCCCTTTATTATAATATATCGTCCTGCATTATCCTTGGTACTAGATTCTAGTGTAAATGAGAGATGTTTATTAATGAGGATACATACTCCTCTGCTATTAGATGTAAATGATGAAAAAAAAACCTGTCCCACCCATTCTCGTTTCAGTTTTTCATGTTCTTTATCTTTTAAATGTGTTTCCTGAAGCAGTGCTATATCAATCTCCTCTTTTTTGAGATATGAAAGTATTTTCTTCCTTTTTACAGGATGATGTATGCCCCTTATGTTCCATGTACAGATTTTTAGACTGGAATTATTCATAATGACAGCTGTAGCATATTGTAGTGGCAAGGAGAGGATGCTGTCTTGAACCTGCATATATATTACTATCCATATCCTAGTTTACCCCACATGCCAAGTCCACTGATAAATAAACAAAAGTACTGTGCCGTTATATCAACCCTCATAACCAAACCCTGAACATAACTATATACACACATTTTTACTTTACGGATAAGCATACCAACAAATGATTTTGAAAAAAAAAACAAAAAGAGAAGGAAAAAAAAGAAAAAAAAAGTGAGAACCCCCACTTCAGAAGAGACGCCCTTAAAATTCGGTTCTCTTAACCTTACTCTGGATGCGACTATGTTGTACCAGAGACCGCAAAAACAGGTGCAACAAAATATTTAGTCAGCCCATTTTGTAGGAGATAATGACCCTACATAAATGTGACATTTCCCCTCCCTCTAATGTAGATGTAATTATTAGGATATTCACAAAATAAAAACAAAAATAACTCAGCAGTCCAGTCAAAATAGGTGACATTCCTGTTAGCAAAAAAGAATCTTATAAAAATAATGACTATAGAATAACAGTGTGTGGCCACAAGATTAAACCCTTTACAAGAACCCAGCTGAGAGATTTAGCCTCAACAGGTTAGTCTATACTGCCCCCTGTGGGTATAATCTGAGAAGTATATAGGGCAGTAAAAGGATCCAACATTTATGACGTAGAAGACCGCCCTCGGCTTCATCCGTTCCCCTTCGTTTAACTTCGGCAGTCATGTCCCGTTTGTTTATGTCCAATAAAGTAATTTACGTCGTGAAAGACCGCTGTCGACTCCCTCCCGAAATAAACGTACAGTTTTGACATGTCATATTCGGTAACAGGGGTGAACATTAGCGAAAGAAAAAACAGAAAACTTAGTTCTTCACACTGAACTGTTAAGCAACATAAATGATTTCGGCAATCAGCTGCTGGTATACCAGTAGTAGTACCATCAGTCCCCTGGCCGTTGGCCAGTGATTAGCTATTTACTCCAGCATCTATGGATGCTACAGCATCATTAGTTTAGCCTTCCGCCACAAAACATTTGGGTCGGATCATATTTCAACTGCTCACGCTTAGCCGTTAGTCGTGTTGTCCTTTTCTCCCAGTTTGTTAATGAATGCCATTGCATCCTCCGGCTTATCAAACGACTTTGTAGCGTTGTTTGTGGTGATCCTTAAGGTAGCAGGATAGCTTAGGCCATAGCTGTGTATTCCGATTAATTGAAGCTTCTTCCTGGCCTCGTCAAAAGCCCGACGTTTCCTCTGAGTTCCACTGGAGAAGTCTTGGAAAAAGAAGATTCGGTTTCCCTCAAACTGGACCTTTTTTCGCCTTTCTGGCTGCCTCCAGCACTCGAGCTCGGTGGCCGAAATTATGGAACCTCACAATCATGACCCGTGGATAAGGCGTCCGGGACCCGGCTCCTCTTGACGAAGGCCCCGCCATTCGGTGTGCCCTCTCCAGTTTAATTTTCCCTGCCTTGGTAGGGAGCGCCAGGATTTGGGGGATCCATGACTCCATGAAGTTCAGCGCTGACGTGCCCTCCGAGGACTCTGGCAAGCCAACAATCCTAAGATTTTTTCGTCTTCCTCGATCCTCTTGATCATCCAGCCGTTCCTGTAGCGATGCCACGGCTTTTTCCAGGTATGAAACACGCTTCTCTGTCTCGACATTGGTGTCCTCCACTGCTGAAATGCGTTGCTCAGCTTCGTCGACACGCTTGGACATATCTTGCAACTCTTTCACTATATCTCCGATATTTTGAAGAAAGGAGTCAAACTTTGTTTCCATTATCCCTGAGATGTTCTCCGTGATTGTGGTCATGGCTTTGGCCAAAGTAGGACTTAGCGGTTCTGTTTCCACGGCTTCCGCCTCGTCATCAGGTGTTTCGGTAGCAGAGCTAGCAAAAGCTTGCCGCTGGGTCTTTCTAGTAGCTTTAGATGCCATTTTGTCGTTTGACTTGCTCCAAAAATACTCCAAGGACATCACATAAATCTCTACCACTGTTAAATACCGTCTTGGGCTGCATCAGAGGTAAAAAGTCAGGATTTTTGCACCGAAAATGCGGGAGCTCACGCCGAACGCTGCTACTCGGTCCGCATCACCGGAAGTCCCCCCAGAGCGTCATGTTTGTCAAACTCTGGAACATTCTGGATCACTGGACCTCACTGCGCCATTTTGTACATGCACTCCTGTTTATTTCAGTTTGGGCCAAAGTTTGGATGAATCAAATTTATTTCAGTTCACTTACAAGAAATAAAAAAAGATTTATAATGTCAAAGTGAAATGTCTGAATTCCCCAGCTGAGTGAAAAGGTGTAGGTTTGGGGTGAAGCTGAAGCTTATTAAAAACCTTCCCCTCTTAACGTACACAAACAGAACATCACAGAAATACGTGCATAGAACAGCGCTGATGCTTTAACCTTCATTAGAAATAAATGCAGAATTATATTTCCATTATATTTGTAAAGCAGCTGATTCTTCTACAGTCTTTTCGGCCGTACCAGTGTGCTGCATGTTTTTATATTTCCAGAAGAACTCCACAGATTTACCCTCTGACATCTGTTCTTACCTTTGCTTTCTGAGAAAAAATCGCTCCTCTCAGACTCTACTCTCAGATCATTGTCCACTTTTAGCTTTATACATTTATTTTATTTATTTATTTATGTGTTTTTTAATACTATATTTTTTATTAAAATTTTAGTTTTTTCAACAAAACAGAACAATTAAAACAGACAGGTCATCAGTGGTAGTACAATACAGTTCATTCTTCAAAAGGAACCATTACATTTGAGTTAGTCACCAAAAAGACAAGAGGCACAAACTAAAATTACACAGGTAGTTATACAGACAACAGTGCATACCAATCATCTGTTGTAATACATTTGTGTTCAGAAATGTCATCCATTTGGACCAATATCTACTGAATTTATCAAAACACAGTCTTAATGAAAAAGTCAGCCTCTCCATGTCGTACAATTCCTTTACAATTATCATCCATTCTGCTTTAGTGGGCGGTTCCTTGACAAGCCACTTCCTGGTTATTGCTTTTTTGCTTGCAACTAGTAATATTTTAACTAGGCATTTGTCCTGGGCATTAAGCGTGTAGGGTAAATTCCCTAAATATATAGTTCTGACACTATCATCCAGTTCAAGACCTAGCACTGATCTAATGGTTTCTATCACATCTGACCAATATGGTTGAATCATTTGGCAGTCCCAGAATATATGAAAGTGATCAGGTTACTACAATGCCTCCAGCAGCGACCAGATTCTGGTCCGCCATTTTGAAGATATTTTATTTTGGGAGAAATAAAATATCTTATTATATTCTTCCAGGAGAATTCTCTCCATAAATCAGAACTGGGTTTTACAAATGTTTGACCACTCATCAGTCAGTGATATGTTTGCTTCTCTCTCCCATTTAGTTTCACATACTCAGTAGACAGAGTCTTAGACAACTCCAGGCATGAATGTATTCTTCAAACAACTTTCTTGTGAATGTTACCCTTATATGCATCAATAAAAATATTGATGAGGCCCACATCAGTTCTGAGTTTTAATATTTCTGTTAAAGTGGTTCCAAAGTTGTAAGTATCTATAAAAGTCCCTCTTCTCCAAATTATAGATATCTGCAAGATTCTGGAAACTTTTCAGGCCTGTACTGCACGAAATTCAGCAAAATGACGTAATACCCTTCCAGGCCCACTGCTTGAACCTAGAATCTGGCTGAGCAGGTCTAAAATCCTCATCGTATGCCACCCATCTTAACAGTCTTGCACCCCTCTCTTCCTGTAGCTGTTTACATTCTTTAAACCAAATATTTAGAGGAATCTTTGTCCAGCTACTTCATTTATCTGAGTGTAGTTACTTCAGATTTTTATCTTCTAATACGGATGGAAGAGGGATTTCCAACTGGCTGAACTCTAGGTCCTTCCATTTAGCAGAATAGTCCTCAACGCACCAGCAGACTAAATACTTTAATTGCGCGGCTTTATAATAATCCTCCAAGCAGGGAGGTGACATTCCTCCTTTATCTTTTGCTAGCTGTAATGTTTTGAGTCGTACCCTAGGTCTCCGACCTTTCCATATGAATCTGGAGATCATGCTTTTCCATTCATTAAATTGTTTCGTTGGGATCTCTATAGATAATGATTGGAAAACGCACAACAACCGAGGCAGGACAATCATCTTTATAATTTCAATTCTGTTGTGCAAAGTAAGAGTCAGAGGAGCCCATCTGTCCCAGTCAGCTTTTATATCCTTAGTGATAGTGCCATGATTCATGTCATAAATGTAAGCCAAGTTCTTCAGGATATTAACCCCAACATACTTAATGCTTTTAGTATTCCAATGAAAATTTTATTTTTTATACATGTCTTCTCGAGGTGAAAAATTATAGGTAAGAGTTTGAGTTTTGTGTGTGTGTAATTTATATCCTAATAAAAACCGTATTGCTCTAGGCATGACTAGAGTTTGGGCAGGCTAGAATCGGGTTGTGAGAGAGTCACTAAAATTTCGTCTGCGTAAAAACATATTTTATGCTCTACTCCTTTTATTTGAATTCCTGTTAAACAATTATCTTCTCTAATTAATTGAGCAAGAGGCTCTATAAAAAATGCAAAAAGGGTGGGGCTTAGGGGGCAGCCCTGGCGACATCCCGTTCCAGAATAACAGTCCTAGAGACTTCCATTTATTTTAATCTGGGCTGCAGGAGATAGGTAGAGGGATTTGAGACAATTTATAACCATATCATGAAAACCAAAACGTTGCAGCACCAAATACAGAAATTCCATCTTACAGAATCAAATGCCTTTTCAGCATCAAGGCTCATTACTAGAGATTTTAAATTACTTCTACTCATATTCTTGGCCAGATACAATACTCGTCTTACATTATCTTGTGTCTGTCTGTCTTTTACAAAGCCTGTTTGGTCTTTGTCAATCAAATCAGGCAATATGATTTCAACTCTTTCAGCAATTATTGAGGCAAATAATCTGTAATCGATATTTAAGACTGAGAAAGGTCTGTACGAACTGCAATCTGTCCTGTCTGTTCCTGTTTTTAGAATAACAGATATAATAGCCTGTTTCCAAGATGCTGAGGTTTCCCCTCCTCTGAGAACATAGTTAAAACATTTTATGAGTAAGGGAGTCAGAATATCTCTAAATTTCTTCTACCAACCAGCTGGGAAGCCATCTCCCCCGGTACCTTGCCCGTTTTAAGTCTTGATATAGCGCTATCAACCTCTTCCTTTGTAATTTCCTGTGTTATTCATTTATTCTGTTCAGCACCAATTGACGGTAAATCGAGGGAATCTAAAAACTGTTTTATGACTGAGGCCTCTGCCGCTTTTGGCTGAGAGTATAACTCTTTATAATATTTTTCAAAGGACTGTTGTATTTCCTGTGGTTTATGACATATGATGTTAGTAAAGGGATCTCTGATTTTAAAAAGTGATCTTTCCATTTGTTGTTTCTGCAGCTTCCATGCAAGTTCTGGGACCGCTCTCATAATAATTTTGCTTGATATATTCAAGTTTAATCTCCACTTGTTCATCAAGTATCTTATTTAAAATTTGTTTGTGTTTATTTGTTTGAGTATATGAGGATCGTTTGACACTATACGTTGTTGTTCAAGTGTTTTAATCTTGTCAGTTAGTTCATTTAACTGTTTCTGTTTTTCTCTTTTCTTCCTGGAAGACCACATTATTCATTTTCCTCTCAAAAAAGTCTTTGCTGCATCCCATATCACACTCTGTGATGTTTGTTCATCGGTATTAAATTCCTTATATTCAGTAGTTCATTCTTAACATAATCTTCAAATTTTGGGTCATTTAGGAAGCTGGTATTAAGTCTCCAGGTAGTGTTTTTGGGTTGGACATCAAGGTGAAGCTTCAAATCCACGGCTGCATGGTCAGATACATCTCTAATCCCTATATTGCAGTCTATAATTCTGTGTCTATCTGAGTGAAACATGAAGAAGTAGTCAATCCCTGAATAAACAGCATGCGGGTGGGAGAAGAAAGTGAACTGTTTCATAGATGGATGGAGTTCCCTCCATACATCAGCCAAACCTGTCTCCTTCAGCATGGTCTAAATATACATTGTTTCAGCATGAATCTTTTTCGTTGGGTTGGTGGAATCAAGAGGAGGGTGCAGCTGGACATTCCAGTCTCCTCCACCATCAGTATACCTCGAGTTTCTGTAGTATTCAACTCAAATATTCTTTTCATTAGTAGTTTATCCTGTGCCGGTGGTTTATAGACATTGAGTAATGTTACTGCTATAGAGTCCAGAATCCCTTTAACCAGGATGTAACGTCCCTCCTTATCAGATATCTGTGAGAGGAGCTGGAAAGACACTTTGTTTGAAATTAATATTGCAACTCCCCTAGCATGCCCCTTTACACAGGAGGAGTAAAATGCATTTTTAAATCCTAGTTTTTTAAGTTTTTCATGTTCGTTTTGCATCAGATGAGTTTCCTGCCAAAATATTATATGCAAGCTCTCCCTTTTCATCTTGCTGATGAGTTTTACCCTTTTCACTGGATTACATTGTATACTTGTGACACTTTTTTCATCAAGAACATGTAACTTGTCCATATTGCAAACCTGAGATGACCTTAACACTTTAACATAAATAACAAAATGCATCTTCATGCAGAACGTATCAAATGTGAACTTAAAAGTGACTTCCATAGTCGAAGTTTCTTCCAAAGTAACTCCTTAAGTGGGAGGAAAAACCTTCAGGTTTAAGAAGGGCCTCCCCAGTACAACCTGGTTTAGTTCTCTGATAGAAAACAACTAAGTGCACAAATCCACCAACATATTATTGACTCCCAGACTAAAGGTCCATTTGTTTGGAGTGAGTTGTAGGCAAAATACCCCTCTAAAATAAAATTATCAGTTAGACTGAACCAATTTTGCTGTAGATAAACATAAACTGACTCATAGTCTTTTCACTTTTACCCCTCAAGTTCCATATTATAAAGCAGTGTTTCTTTATTACTTGTCTGGGGCTTACTCGTTAAGGTGTGTTTTTCCCTGAACAAAAGAAAAAGTTACCTATCCTGATAGTCACGGCGGAAACCCTGCAGTAATCTCTGTAGCCTCTCCCGGTGTGCACCCCGGCTCTGTCGCCTTTCTTTGTCTACCGTCTGCCGGGAGGTTTTCATCAGCTTCTCTGGTGCTGCATCGGTGGGGCTGTTGTCTCCAGTGTCATCCACGGTCAGTCCTCTCCTCTTTAAATCTGTCATTGCTTCCGCCGTGTTGCTATATGTGACTGTGCCGTTGTCAAAAAACACCCCAAGTTTTGCAAGTGGTGGCGTCTGGAAGCGGAGACCCTTTTCCTTTAGTAGTTTTCTGATCGGAGTGTAAACTTTCCTTTTCCTCTGAATCTCCGCGGGGTAGTCGTGGTCGAAATACACTCAGTATCCGTCGAGACGTATTTCTCTCTTTCTCCATGCCGAGCGGAGTACTGATTCCTTAACTCTGTACTCCAAAAAGCAGATCACCATTGACCCGGGGTTCGCACTTGGCGGTGGCTTCGGTCCCAGCTCGCCCCGGGGCAGCGACAGTTCAGTCTTGATAAAACTTTCAACAAACTCCAGCACATTTTCTCCCTCGGAGCCTTCGGGAATCCCGTACAGGCGTATATTATTTCTTTGTGATTGTGATTCAAGGTCTGTTAACTTTTCTTGTATCGTTTCTTGTGTGTTCAGGACTTGGCTTATGGCCTCCTTAGCTAAGGAGCTCCACTCTTCAGTGTCCGCCACACGTTGCTCCGCCTCCTCTACTCTGCCAACTGTGTCTTTCAGATCCGTAGCAATTTTGTTAAGCTTGCAACCAATTTCCTCCTGGAATTCTGCCAAATTTTCTTCCATGTCTTTGGAAAAGTTGTCGTGAAAGTTGTTCAGACGAATGGCCTTTAGCTCAGCATGTATGGCTCCGATGCTAGCGTGCAGGGTGTGCATAGCCTCGTGTTCGTCGCTATCTCCGTCTGTTTCCGTCGACTGTCAGATTTTTCAGTTCTTTGGGATATTTTGCTTGTCAGTTGTCTGCATTTCCCCTCCATGTTTGCTCTCGACCTGTCTGGGAGCTCTCTCTTTACGCTGCTGCTCGTATCGGTGCCGTACCGGAAGTCCATTTATTTATGTGTTTGTTTGTGAAGGACCAAGTACAATAAAAAACATCAATGTTTCCATTTGATGCATTGTAGAGTTAGCTTAAAGCTAATTTACATCTGCAGTCCCTTGGCAGGTCACAATTAAAACATTAGCTGAAAGCTGCAGAGTTAGGTCATCCACACACACACACTCACACACACACACTCACACTCATATTTAAAATGATGTTATTAAATCAGTGCTTACAGAGGGGAGTGTCCTCCAGTAGATTTTGAGTTATTTCTGGAAGCTTCTGATAGAAGCTCAGATCTGAATGCTGTCAGGGAGAGAACGCTGTGGCACAGAACAATCTCTAATGAAGATATTCTGGTGGATTTTATGGACTGCTCAGGACCAACATTAACAAATCGACACAGTGGGGGAGGAGCCAAGCCATGTCAAGTCTTAAACACAAATTAGAAACAGTTTAAATTTAAAGCTCAGCAGAAGCTTTTCCAGAATCCTGCAGTGGGGATGTTGCCCAGATGTTTATCTGGATTTGAAGGTTGTTTAAACAGAGATTCCAGTGGTTTAGTGGCTGTTTCTCCGGCTTATCCCCAGCGTGTGATACAATATGACAAATGAGAAAGCATGAAAGTCTGAGCACCATCCATCCAGAGACAACCTCTAATGTGTCTAAATGTGTCACATCCTATCTGATGGTTTTGGTCATTTTTGAGATTTGAACTCATTATTACACCACGATATTTAAACTCCTCACAGTTTCAATCCTCTCAGCTTTAATAAAAATGTCAGCAGGCTGGTTGGTTTTAGAGAAGAACACACCTTTAGAGTTGCTCATGCTAAGGCTGAGACTCTGTGATTGTTTCCACAGCAGCTGTCAGCATCCTAGCTGCTAGTTCAGCAGTTTTTCACGTGTCTGTAAAACAGTATCGTCAGCATACCTGTGGCAGATCATTGCTGTAGAGACTGAACAGAAGGGGGCCTCAGACAGAACCTTGTGGCACACCCATTGTCCACTTAATATTATCAGAAAATACATGGTTAACTTTAACACACTGCATCCTATCAGACAGATAAGAAGACATCCACTGCAGTGTTTCTGAGGAAAAAATGAATTTTGAAAGTTTTGAGATCAGAACATTATGATTTAGCGTGTCAAATGCACCAACAACCCCTCCTTCGTCTAGTTTAGATTTGATCTGCTCCATCAGATGTAGAGCAGCTGTTCATGAAAATGTTGGTATATTTGGTTTCAGAAATAGAAGATTAGTTGGTTCATGGTGGGTTTTTTTACTTTTGGCTTTCTCTGGAACAGAAAAATCAAGTTTGTGTTTGTTTTAGAAGTGTTTCCCAAAACCTCTACAGTAGGTCGTGGACGGGACCATGAGGTCAGGGGTCATAGAGGCTGGACTAAGATTTCATCTTCAGCTTCTTACAGGACTGTGATCTAGATGGTTTACGTGACATTTCCATTCTGTCGTTCACAGAGCATGTTATGTTTGGAAATAAAGCCATTTAACCTTTTCACAAAGACTTGTTCCAACATTTTTGAACATTGTGATAACAGAGGAATGAAAACATGTTTACCACCTGATTGGTAAAGTGGGATGACTTTGACTATTTTCATTCCTTTAGGAAATTTCCCAGCCATGAGCGATGGACCACAAATAGAAGTTAAAGGTGCACCAACCACAGATCCAGACTGTTCCAGTCCGTAGAGGTTTTCAGTTTGAGTTTTTAGGGAGTTCAGATCAGTACTAGGACCGCCTGCAGCTGTTTGACCTGCAGAGAGAACCGTTTCCCCACATCAACTCAATATTCATTCAACTCATTTGCTATTTGTTCATTTTCTTTTATCATGACTGCTGGAATAAAAATCCTGTGGCTATTTCTTTTCCTGGATCCTTTTAGTGATTCCATCTAGAACTCTCCATGTATTTTAACATCAGACCTGGTTTTCTCACAACACTAGTTTATTTATTTCAGTATTTCTTTGTTTTCAGCTTCTTTTGTTCTGTTTTATGAATTCCTTAAACAACACATTTTTCTTTTACAGGCATTTCTAACCCCTTTGTTATCCTGGCTTGTCAGCATATTTACTTTTATCCACTTTAACCACCAGAGGAAAATGTTTGTCTTACAAATGTGAAATAATAGAGATAAATATGTCATTCATCTACATTTTCACCAAGAATATCCACGAGGTCTGTCCTAAGGCTATCAGTAGTTCATCAGTTACATGTCTGGCTAATGTCGTGGTTTCTTCTTCTATGTTACTGTCATCATGGCTGCAAACACAGACACATGATCCTAACAGCTCCATCAGAGCAGCAGCGTTTGCTGTTATCCTCCCAGGATAAAACCAAGGCTAAACATCCACTTTAGAGCATGTTGGCTCGGTGTTTGTCTATGGGGATGTCCAGGATCTAGACTCAGACCACCACAGACAAAAACAAGCTTGTTGTTTTAACTGAGCTGTACGTTTCTGACAGCTTATCGTTGAATAGAGCAGGGGTCCGATATACACAATATATATGATAAGAATACACACACCTTATTATTCTATTTTTAGATTTCTCTGGTTTGATGTCAACTGGAACATATTCCAGAACATTTTCTATTAATAATGACATTTTAATAACAATTTAACTATGATAGGATGACCTGATGTACAAGGCCACACCCCCACCCCTTTAACCAAGCCCGTTTGAAGTGAACCAATCATAGCCCTAAAGTTTAGGCTCCACCCCCTCCACACAGTAGCTCTGCTCAGAACTCAGAGAATCTCTAAACCAATCAGAAAGAGAGACTCAGATGAACAGAATATGAACGTTTACACTTACCTTTGTTTTCTGTCTCCAGGTGTTCCAGCTGTTTCTCAGCCCCGCCCACTCTCACCTCCAGATCTGAAGTTAAAAATAAACATTTCACATTTATCAATGGTGGAGGACTTCCTCAGGCGGCCATGTTGGATGGTCTGGTCTTTAAAAAGAGGTGACTCTGATTCAAACTCTCTACCAATCAGAGGAGAAAGTGGTGTCCATCATTCTAACGGCTGTTTAAAGAAGAATCAGTGTTGTAAAGGTCAAGTGTTACCTGTGTGTTCAGTCTGAAGTGCTGTCAGCTGTTCCTCAGCCCCGCCCACTCTCACCTCCAGACCTGAAATGAAATCAAATCAGACTTTATTCCTGATGAAGGTGTTCCTCAGGATCTCTGTCAGATCCTCCATCTTCATTCTAGTTGATGGCTCTGTTTGGAAATAGAAACCAAAGAATCATTATCTTTAATTCACTCACTGGTCACTTCATTAGGTACACCTGTTTATTAATCCAGGTATCTGATCAGCCAATCACACGCTGAAGAGCACGAGCTGAGGGTCCAATCAGAAAGCTTCAGCATGTCTGCGTGTGATTGGCTGACCGGTACAGGTGATGAGCAGTGGTTTCAGAGGTGTACCTAATGAAGTGGCTGAGGGTGACAAACATTTGAAGTGTTCTCAGTTACCGTTGTTTTCGGTCTTCAGCTCTTCCAGCTCTTTCTGACCCGCGCTCAGTCTGAGCTCCAGCTCTGAGAAACATTACACACATGATAAACAAACAAACAAAGAAGTAAACAAACAAACACGTGTGTAGATCCAGCACTATAGAGCAGATTTATCCAGAGTCCCTCAGGAAGCACGCCGGATCCTCTCTCTACTTCTTGAACTGACCTGGACCTGAGTTTCAAATCTCTAAATGTCTGAAATCAATCAAGAAGGAGCCAATCAGGATCAAGGTCACAGCTTCTGATGCTCACTGACCTCTGTGTTCTGTCCTCAGGTCAGTCAGCTGTTTCTCAGCCCCGCCCACTCTCACCTTTAGATCTAAGACAGAAATTCAGACAGTTCAGCCCCATGTTCAGTGTGCCGTGTTTGCATTCCTACAGATGAATCCTGAGTCAAACACCAGCGACTTCACTGAGAGAATGTTAGCACGGCTCGTCTGTTCCACCAAACTTTGACCGTTCATCTCCACATCACTGCTAAGCTAGCATCGAGCTAGCATCAAGCAACAATCAGGCTAGCATCGAGCTTGCATTGAGCTAGCATCAAGCTAGCATCGAGCTAGCATCAAGCTAGCATCGAGCTACAAACAAGTTAGCTTCGAGCAACTATCAGGCTAGCATCGAGCTTGCATTGAGCTAGCATCAAGCTAGCATCGAGCTACAGTCAAGCTAGCATCGAGCTAGCATTAAGGTAGAGACCAGAATCAGAGAGATCTGAGAGGACAGACAAGAGTCAGAGAGATCTGAGAGTAGAGACCAGAGTCAGAGAGATCTGAGAGGACAGACCAGAGTCAGAGAGATCTGAGAGGACAGACCAGAATCAAAGAGATCTGAGAGTAGAGACCAGAGTCAGAGAGATCTGAGAGTAGAGACCAGAGTCAGAGAGATCTGAGAGGACAGACCAGAGTCAGAGAGATCTGAGAGGACAGACCAGAATCAAAGAGATCTGAGAGTAGAGACCAGAGTCAGAGAGATCTGAGAGTAGAGACCAGAGTCAGAGAGATCTGAGAGGACAGACCAGAGTCAGAGAGATCTGAGAGGACAGACCAGAATCAAAGAGATCTGAGAGGACAGACCAGAATCAAAGAGATCTGAGAGGACAGACCAGAATCAGAGAGATCTGAGAGGACAGACCAGAATCAAAGAGATCTGAGAGGACAGACCAGAATCAGAGAGATCTGAGAGGACAGACCAGAATCAGAGAGATCTGAGAGGACAGACCAGAATCAAAGAGATCTGAAAGGACAGACCAGAATCAGAGAGATCTGAGAGGACAGACCAGAATCAAAGAGATCTGAGAGGACAGACCAGAATCAGAGAGATCTGAAAGGACAGACCAGAATCAAAGAGATCTGAGAGGACAGACCAGAATCAAAGAGATCTGAGAGGACAGACCAGAATCAGAGAGATCTGAGAGGACAGACCAGAATCAAAGAGATCTGAGAGGACAGACCAGAATCAGAGAGATCTGAGAGGACAGACCAGAGTCAGAGAGATCTGAGAGGACAGACCAGAATCAAAGAGATCTGAGAGTAGAGACCAGAGTCAGAGAGATCTGAGAGGACAGACCAGAGTCAGAGAGATCTGAGAGGACAGACCAGAATCAGAGAGATCTGAGAGGACAGACCAGAATCAGAGAGATCTGAGAGGACAGACCAGAATCAGAGAGATCTGAGAGGACAGACCAGAATCAGAGAGATCTGAGAGGACAGACCAGAGTCAGAGAGCAGCATGTTGTACCAGCTGTAGAGGGGCTGATGAAGAACCAGGTACAGCAGTCTGAGAGCAGATTCAGGGTCTATGTTTGACCGTTTTCATTGGTTTAATTTCAGCTGTGAAAAAAAGTTTAAATGTCCAGAATTACCTCTGTGTTCTGTCCTCAGGGTTTCCAGCTCTTTGTCACTCTCATCCACTCTCTCCTCCAGCTCTAAAGGGTTCAACAATAGAATTCATTCAAAACTCCTATGGATCCACTAATATGAAGCATTCTTGTTGGTCTCTGTAAGTGAAATCTACAAATATGGAGGTGATTGATTGAAATATGAAAGAATGGTATGATCAGAGCTACCTCTGTTTTCTGTCCTCAGGTCTGACAGGTGGTTCTCAGTGAGTTTCAGTCTGACCTCCAGCTCTGAAAAATAAAAGTTCTGACCCTGTTCATGTTTGAGAAATAAGATTATTCAAAATCTACCATCCTCTCAGACCATCTACCATCCTGTCAGACCATTTACCATCCTGTCAGACCATCTACCATCCTGTCAGACCATTTACCATCCTGTCAGACCATCTACCATCCTGTCAGACCATCTACCATCCTGTCAGACCATCTACAGTTCTCTCAGACCATCTACTGTCCTCTCAGAGCATCGACAATACTGTCAGACCATCTACCATCCTGTCAGACCATCTACAGTTCTCTCAGACCATCTACTGTCCTCTCAGAGCATCGACAATACTGTCAGACCATCTATCATCCTGTCAGACCATCTACCATCCTGTCAGACCATCTACCTTCCTGTCAGACCATTTACCATACTGTCAGACCATCTACCATCCTGTCAGACCATTTACCATACTGTCAGACCATCTACCTTCCTGTCAGACCATCTACCATCCTGTCAGACCATTTACCATACTGTCAGACCATCTACCATCCTGTCAGACCATCTACCATACTGTCAGACCATCTATCATCCTGTCAGACCATCTATCATCCTGTCAGACCATTTACCATACTGTCAGACCATCTACCATCCTGTCAGACCATCTACCATCCTGTCAGACCATTTACCATCCTGTCAGACCATCTACCATCCTGTCAGACCATCTACCTTCCTGTCAGACCATCTACCATCCTGTCAGACCATCTACCATCCTCTCAGACTATCCTCTCAGACTATCTACCATCCTGTCAGACCATCGACCATACTGTCAGACCATCTACCATACTGTTAGACCATCTTCCATCCTCTCAGACTATCCTATCAGACCATCTAGCATCCTGTCGGACCATCTAGCGTCCTGTCAGACCATCTAGCATCCTGTCAGACCATCTACCGTCCTCTCAGACTATCCTCTCAGACCATCTAGCATCCTGTCAGACCACCTACCATCCTCTCAGACCATCTACCATCCTCTCAGACCATCTAGCATCCTGTCAGACCACCTACCATCCTCTCAGACCATCTACCGTCCTGTCAGACCATCTACCATCCTCTCAGACCATCTAGCGTCCTTTCAGACCATCTACCATCCTGGTTCCTTGTCTTCTACAGTCTTAGTAACCAAGTGTTGGTCTTACCTGAGCTATGGTGTTCTGCAGCCTCCAGTCTTGAGTAGAGTTCAGTCAGCTGATCCATCAGCTGATTAGTCAGCTGATCAGTCTTAGCTGCAGACAGGAAACATCTTAATGCCAGGTCACATCACATCCTGTCTGAACAGGTTCAACTCAAGGAAGAGTTTACCTTCATGATTGTCCATCAGCTGATTCACAGTGACCTCCACAACCCCGAGCCTCACCTGTAGCTCTGGTAAAATATACACCTGGTTTATGTACTGATACAATAATTGATTATTGGTCTGTTATTGGCTGATATCATGCAGGTCCCGGTACCTGTGGTCTGGGCCCTCAGCAGGTGGAGCTGCCCCTCACTGATGTTCAGTCTCAAAGTCACAGCAGACAGCGCCCCCTCCTGGACTGAAAGGAGCTTTAACTTTAGTAACTGCTGTAATCTTCGAAATGATTCTGATGAATGAGGATCAATAGATGATTATTCAGACAGCTCTCATCCATTACATCAACTGTTCTTCTTCCACCAGGTTCCCTCCTCAGACATCCACCAATCAAAGCCAACAGAGACAAACACTCCTGGATTCCTACTGCCATCTCTACTGTCTATCTCTACTATCTCTACTGTCTACCTCGTCTGTCTATCTCTGTCTCTACTGTCTATCTCTACTATCTATCTCTACTGTCTATCTCTGCTGTCTATCTCTGCTGTCTATCTCTACTGTCTATCTCTGCTTTCTATCTCTACTATCTCTACTGTCTATCTCTACTGTCTATCTCTACTATCTCTACTGTCTATCTCTACTGTCTATCTCTACTATCTATCTCTACTGTCTCTACTGTCTACCTCGTCTGTCTATCTCTGTCTCTACTGTCCATCTCTACTATCTACTATCTATCTCTACTGTCTATCTCTTCTATTTCTGCTGTCTATCTCTGCTGTCTATCTCTACTATCTATCTCTACTGTCTAGCTCTACTGTCTATCTCTACTATCTCTACTATCTATCTCTACTGTCTATCTCTACTGTCTATCTCTACTGTCTCTACTGTCTACCTCGTCTGTCTATCTCTGTCTCTACTGTCTATTTCTACTATCTACTATCTATCTCTACTGTCTATCTCTTCTATTTCTGCTGTCTATCTCTGCTGTCTATCTCTGCTGTCTATCTCTACTGTCTATCTCTACTGTCTATCTCTACTATCTATCTCTACTATCTATCTCTGCTGTCTATCTCTACTGTCTATCTTTACTATCTCTACTGTCTACCTCGTCTGTCTATCTCTGTCTCTACTGTCTATCTCTACTGTCTATTTCTAATGTCTATCGCTACTTTCTCTACTGTCTATCTCTACTATCTATCTCTGCTGTCTATCTCTACTATCTATCTCTGCTGACTATCTCTACTGTCTATCTCTACTGTCTATCTCTACTGTCTATCTCTACTATCTATCTCTGCTGTCTATCTCTACTGTCTATCTCTACTGTCTATCTCTACTATCTATCTCTACTATCTATCTCTGCTGTCTATCTCTACTGTCTATCTCTACTATCTCTACTGTCTACCTCGTCTGTCCATCTCTGTATCTACTGTCTTTCTCTACTGTCTATTTCTAATGTCTATCGCTGTCTATCTCTGCTGTCTATCTCTACTATCTACTATCTATCTCTACTGTTTATCTCTACTATCTCTACTGTCTACCTCGTCTGTCCATCTCTGTCTCTACCGTCTATCTGTACTGTCTATTTCTAATGTCTATCGCTACTTTCTCTGCTGTCTATCTCTACTATCTATCTCTACTGTCTATCTCTACTGTCTATCTCTACTGTCTATCTCTACTGTCTCTACTGTCTACCTCGTCTGTCCATCTCTGTCTCTACCGTCTATCTCTACTGTCTATTTCTAATGTCTATCGCTACTTTCTCTGCTGTCTATCTTTACTATCTATCTCTACTATCTATCTCTACTATCTATCTCTTCTATCTATCTCTACTATCTATCTTTACTATCTATCTCTACTATCTATCTCTTCTATCTATCTCTACTATCTATCTTTACTATCTATCTCTACTATCTATCTTTACTATCTATCTCTACTATCTATCTCTTCTATCTATCTCTGCTATCTATCTCTACTGTCTAGCTCTACTGTCTATCTCTACCATCTCTACTATCTATCTCTACTATCTATCTCTACTGTCTATCTCTACTGTCTAGCTCTAATGTCTATCTCTACCATCTCTACTATCTATCTCTTCTATCTATCTCTACTGTCTCCACTGTCTATCTCTGCTATCTATCTCTACTATCTATCTCTACTGTCTATCTCTACTATCTATCTCTACTGTCTATCTCTACTGTCTATCTCTGCTGTCTATCTCTACTATCTCTAATGTCTATCTCCAATGTCTATCTCTACTATCTATCTCTACTATCTATCTCTACTGTCTCCACTGTTTATCTCTGCTATCTATCTCTGCTATCTATCTCTGCTATCTATCTCTTCTATCTATCTCTACTATCTATCTCTGCTATCTATCTCTACTATCTATCTCTACTATCTATCTCTTCTATCTATCTCTACTATCTATCTTTACTATCTATTTCTGCTATCTATCTCTACTATCTATCTCTACTATCTATCTCTTCTATCTCTGCTATCTATCTCTTCTATCTATCTCTACTATCTATCTCTACTATCTATCTCTGCTATCTATCTCTACTATCTATCTCTTCTATCTATCTCTACTATCTATCTCTTCTATCTATCTCTACCATCTATCTCTACCGTCTATCTCTACCGTCTATCTCTACCGTCTCTACTGTCTATCTCTACTGTCTATCTCTACTATCTATCTTTACTATCTATCTCTGCTATCTATCTCTGCTATCTATCTCTTCTATCTATCTCTACTATCTATCTCTGCTATCTATCTCTTCTATCTATCTCTACTATCTATCTCTACTATCTATCTCTGCTATCTATCTCTGCTATCTATCTCTACTATCTATCTCTACTATCTATCTCTACTATCTATCTCTACTATCTATCTCTACCGTCTATCTCTACCGTCTCTACTGTCTATCTCTACTGTCTATCTCTACTATCTATCTTTACTATCTATCTTTGCTATCTATCTCTGCTATCTATCTCTTCTATCTATCTCTACTATCTATCTCTACTATCTATCTCTTCTATCTATCTCTACTATCTATCTCTGCTATCTATCTCTTCTATCTATCTCTACTATCTATCTCTACTATCTATCTCTGCTATCTATCTCTACTATCTATCTCTGCTATCTATCTCTGCTATCTATCTCTTCTATCTATCTCTACTATCTATCTCTACTATCTATCTCTACTATCTATCTCTACTATCTATCTTTACTATCTATCTCTACTATCTATCTCTACTATCTATCTCTACTATCTATCTCTGCTATCTATCTCTACTATCTATCTCTACTATCTATCTCTACTATCTATCTCTACTATCTATCTTTACTATCTATCTCTACTATCTATCTCTACTATCTATCTCTTCTATCTATCTCTACTATCTATCTTTACTATCTATCTCTACTATCTATCTCTTCTATCTATCTCTACTATCTATCTTTACTATCTATCTCTACTATCTATCTTTACTATCTATCTCTACTATCTATCTCTTCTATCTATCTCTACTATCTATCTCTACTATCTATCTCTACTATCTATCTCTACTATCTATCTCTACTATCTATCTCTACTATGTTTATACTTCCATTTCTCTCCTTAACTCCAGTCCGAATTTTTTTTTTGCATTGTGTGACAGGAAGTGTGATTAATTATTTGATCAATTTCCTTAATGGGTTTTAAATTTGTCTCTTGTTTTATGTACTTTATGCTTGTATGTGTCAAATTGTACTCTTACATGTTTTTGGTCCTCTTAGGTGTTTTATGTGGTGTGCATGTTTCTGATGCTCCCCATATTTTGCACACTGAAGGTACTAATAAAGTTCTCGATTGATTTATTCATCTGAAGAAACTGCACAGCTGATCTGGACTTTAGTATCCCACCTGGACTTCTTTATGTTCAGGACCCGAGCACCATTCTAGGATTGGTGAGGACCAGGTTGGATCTGTCTGTGGAGACAGTCTGTCTGTTTGGGGGCCTAAAATGCCCCAAAACTCACCAAACATTCCTCCAGATTTTCTCCCTGCAGAAAAAGCCATCTAGAGGTGGAACTGTGTAAGTCCATCACACTGTGGCCCTGGGGGGGGGGGGGCGCCAAAAGTGAGAGGGCCCTTGGTAGGAGCTACTTGCATAATATTGGTACACATATGTGTCATGGTTAGACAGAAAAATGTACAGGAGCCGCACCACAAACAGTGAAAGGTCCAAATGTGGTCTTTTTTGGCCTTTTCTTCTGACACTTTGTACATTTTAATAACTTGTCCGAGGGATTCTTGGGATGGTGGCATGATGCGTTTCCTTCTGAAATCTTGGAGCCTACTTCACTTTTTCTGACAGCTTCTATTTAAGGGATTTCTTCATTCAACTAATCTGGAGGTAATCAGGCCTGGTTGTGGACAGAGAAACTGAACTCAGCTTTCCAAGAACTGTGGTTAATCACAGTTAACTCATGATTTGACAAGTGGGGCAATTATTTTTTCACACAAGGCCAGATAGGTTTGGATTTTTTCCCCCTTAAAACATAAAATCATCATTTAGAAAATGCATTTTCTATTTACTTGGGTTGTCTTTGTGAGATATTAAAATTGGTTTGATGATCTGAAACATTTAAGTGTGATAAATATGTAAAAACATCAGGAATCAGAGAGGGGGCAAACACTTTTTTCACAGCACTGTATGTGTGTATGAGTGTGTATGGGTATGTAGGGGTGTGTATGAGTGTGTAACAGACACCTGTGCGCTGAGTCGGGAGCTCAGTCAGCTGTTCTCTGTCTTCAGCCTGACCGTCTCTCTGGACTGAAACATCAGCTAACTGACCTGGAGCAGGATAACAGAGAGAGGGAGGGGACAACCACACAGTGTGGTGTGATTATTTATTTTATCTCTATACTCACAGATGAACATAGAACTATGTTAACATCTACAGAGCAGTATTACAGACATACATACACTCACCTATGCTCTACCTGTGCCATAACATGACAAACACACCTGTATGAGCTAATTCTGTAACAGGGCTATGTGCAATCATGTTAGCAGTTTAAATAAACAGAACAGAAGCAAATGTTCAGGATCCTGAGTAACATGATCATGTTCAACACATCAGAACATCAGCACTGTAGCTCTACTGTAGCTCTACTGTAGCACTACTTTTTCTTTATTGTAGCTCTACTGAAGCACTACTGTAAGCCTACTGTAGCTCTACTGTAGCACTACTTTGGCTCTGATTAAGCTCTACTGTAGCACTACTCTAGCACTACTTTAGCTCCACTGTAGCACTTTTTTGGGTCTACTGTAGCTCTACTGTAGTTCTACTGTAGCACTACTGTAGCAATACTGTAGATTTAATGTAGCGTTACTGAAGCACCACTGTAGCACTACTGTAGCTCTACTGTAGCACTACTTTAGCTTTACTGTAGCACTACTTTGGCTCTACTTAAGCTCTACTGTAGCACTTCTTTGGGTCTACCGTAGCACTACTGTAGCTCCACTGTAGCACTACTTTGGCTCTACAGTAGCTCTACTGTAGCACTACTGTAGCACTACTGTAGCACTTCTGTAGCTCTACTGTAGCACTACTGAAGCACTACTGTAGCTCTACTGAAGCACCACTGTACCTCTACTGTTGCTCTACTGTAGCACTTCTTTAGCTCAACTATAGCTCTTTTGTAGCATGACTTTGGCTCTACTTAAGCTCTACTGTAGCACTACTGTAGCTCTACTGTAGCACTTTTGTAGCACTACTGTAGTTCTAATGTAACAGTACTTTTGCCCTACTGTAGCACTACTTTAGCTCTACTGCAGCTCTATTGTAGCACCACTCTAGCACTACTGTAGCTCTAATGTAGCACTTCTTTGGCTCTACTATAGCACTACTGTAGCTCCACTGTAGCACTACTTTGGCTCTACTGTAGCACCACTGTACCTCTACTGTAGAACCATTGTAGCACTACAACAACACTACAGTAGCACTTCTTTTGCTCTACTCTAGCACTACTGTATCTCTACTTTAGCACTACTGTAGCTCTACTGTAGCTCTACTGTAGCACTAATTTGGCTCTTCCATGGCACTACTGTAGAACTTCTGTAGCACTACTTAAGCACTATTTAAGCACTACTGTAGCACTTCTTTAGCTCTACTGTAGCACTGCTTTGCTCTACTGTAGCTCTACTGTAGCACTACTTTAGCATTATTTTGGCTCTACTGTAGCACTATTTTAGCAGTACTGTAGCACTACAGTAGAACTGTCGTAGCTCTACTGTAGAACCATTGTAGCACTACAGTAGAACTGTCGTAGCTCTACTGTAGAACCATTGTAGCACTACTTTGGCACTACTGTAGCTCTAATGTAGTTCTACTATAGCTCCAATTTAGCACCACTGTAGCTTTATTTCTAACTACATTAGCATTACTGTAGCTCTACTTTAGCACTACTTTAGCACTACTGTAGCAATACTTTAGCTCTAATGTAGCTCTATTTTAGCACTACTGTAGCACTACATAAGCAGTACTTTAGCTCTACTTTAGCATTACTTTAGCTCAACTGTAGCTCTACTTTAGCACCACCGTAGCACTACTGTAGCACTACATTAGCACAACTGTAGCAGTACTTTAGCTATACTTTAGCACTACTGTAGCACTAAACCTTACAGTTAATAAACAAAATAAATTTAAATAGGAGCTAATACATCAGTACAGTATAGAAGGTAATGTGTACAGTGCATTTAGAATAATATGGTATAACATAGTATCATACGGAAAGGTTCAGTATAAAATAGGATAAATTGATTGATCAGTTTACCTGCTGTGTCTGACTTTAGCTCGTCCTGAGGCTCAGTTGAGCTGTTCAAAGCAAAGGCTGCTGGGAAATGAAAGTAAAGCATTATTGTCAAAAATTAAAGTCACTAAATATTTAATTTTTCTAATAAAACTTATTAATAAAGACAGAAACGACCTGCTGTTAGTTACATTTACGTTATAAACTAGTAAATTCTGCTATAATACTAATAAATAAGGGATCAATACAAGAGCAGAGGGGGATCAGTACAGGATCAATTAGGGATCAGTACAGGACAAATAAGGGATCAGTACAGGACAAATGAGGGATCAGTACAGGACAAATAAGGGATCAGTACAGGATCAATAAGGGATCAGTACAGGATCAATTAGGGATCAGTGCAGATCAATAAGGGATCAGTACAGGATCAATTAGGGATCAGTAGAGGATCAATAAGGGATCAGTACAGATCAAAAAGGGATCAGTAAAGGATCAATAAGGGATCAGTAAAGGATCAATAAGGGATCAGTACAGGATCAATAAGGGATCAGTACAGATCAATAAGGGATCAGTACAGGATCAATAAGGGATCAGTACAGATCAATAAGAGATCAGTACAGGATCAATTAGGGATCAGTACAGGATCAATTAGGGATCAGTACAGATCAATAAGGGATCAGTACAGGATCAATTAGGGATCAGTACAGGACAAATAAGGGATCAGTACAGGATCAATAAGGGATCAGTACAGGATCAATAAGGGATCAGTACAGATCAATAAGGGATCAGTACAGGATCAATAAGGGATCAGTACAGATCAATAAGGGATCAGTACAGGATCAATAAGGGATCAGTACAGATCAATAAGGGATCAGTACAGGATCAATTAGGGATCAGTACAGGATCAATTAGGGGTCAGTACAGATCAATAAGGGATCAGTACAGGATCAATTAGGGATCAGTACAGGACAAATAAGGGATCAGTGCAGATCAATAAGGGATCAGTACAGGATCAATTAGGGATCAGTGCAGATCAATAAGGGATCAGTACAGGATCAATAAGGGATCAGTACAGATCAATAAGGGATCAGTAAAGGATCAATAAGGGATCAGTGCAGATCAATAAGGGATCAGTACAGGATCAATAAGGGATCAGTACAGGATCAATAAGGGATGAGTACAGGATCAATAAGGGATCAGTACAGGATCAATTAGGGATCAGTACAGATCAATAAGGGATCAGTACAGGATCAATTAGGGATCAGTACAGATCAATAAGGGATCAGTACAGGATCAATTAGGGATCAGTACAGGACAAATAAGGGATCAGTACAGGATCAATAAGGGATCAGTACAGATCAATAAGGGATCCGTACAGGATCCATTAGGGATCAGTACAGATCAATAAGGGATCAGTACAGGACAAATAAGGGATCAGTACAGATCAATAAGGGATCCGTACAGGATCCATTAGGGATCAGTACAGATCAATAAGGGATCAGTACAGGATCAATTAGGGATCAGTACAGATCAATAAGGGATCAGTACAGGACAAATAAGGGATCAGTACAGGATCAATAAGGGATCAGTACAGATCAATTAGGGATAAGTACAGGATCAATTAGGGATCAGTACAGATCAATAAGGGATCAGTACAGGACAAATAAGGGATCAGTACAGGATCAATAAGGGATCAGTACAGATCAATAAGGGATCAGTACAGGATCAATTAGGGATCAGTACAGATCAATAAGGGATCCGTACAGGATCAATAAGGGATCAGTACAGGACAAATAAGGGATCAGTACAGGATCAATAAGGGATCAGTACAGGATCAATTAGGGATCAGTACAGGACAAATAAGGGATCAGTAAAGGATCAATAAGGGATCAGTACAGGATCAATTAGGGATCAGTACAGGATCAATAAGGGATCAGTACAGGATCAATAAGGGATCAGTACAGGATCAATAAGGGATCAGTAAAGGATCAATAAGGGATCAGTACAGATCAATAAGGGATCAGTACAGGATCAATAAGGGATCAAATATAATGATTGATTATCTCTGACCTGTGCTCCTCTCCCTCAGCTCCTTCATCACACTCTCAGTGTTACACAGTCGGGCTGTCAGCACTGAAACAAACAGCAGCTTATCACCATGGAAACAAACATTCTCAAACTTGGACTCTTATTTTGAAAAGGTGCCATCTACAGGAAACAGCTTCAGTCTAGGGACCAGGAAGTGACATCACAGCCTGTTAACCAGGGAAATCTTCAATAACAGATCTATGATGAAGAAACTGACCAGCACTCTTCCTCTTCAGCTGCTCCACCATCAGCTCACTTGCCCTCAGTCTAGTCTCCAGGAAGGGCAGCTCCAACGCCAACACTGAGGTCATATGACATACGGTTACCATAACAACCATCATGAAAACATGAAAACAGATTGTTACCATGAGATAAAAACTGAAATATCACATCTCCGTCAGTATTCAGAGCCTTGACTTAACAGCTGAAGCTCCAGCAGAGGTCTCGGCACGGTTACCATGACAACCATCAGCTGAAGCTCCAGCAGAGGTCTCAGCATGGTTACCATGACAATGATCAGCTGGAGCTCCAGCAGAGGTCTCAGCATGGTTACCATGACAACCAACATCTGAAGCTCTAGCAGAGGTCTCAGCACGGTTACCATGACAACCATCAGCTGAAGCTCTAGCAGAGGTCTCAGCATGGTTACCATGACAATGATCAGCTGGAGCTCCAGCAGAGGTCTCAGCACCATTACCATGACAACCATCATGAAAACATGAAAACAGATTGTTACCACGAGATAAAAACTGAAATATCACATCTCTGTCAGTATTTAGAGCTTTGACTCAACAGCTGGAGCTCCAGCAGAGGTCTCAGCATGGTTACCATGACAACCATCAGCTGGAGCTCCAGCAGAGGACTCAGCCTCCCTTCTTTCGACCAACAAGCTTTTCTTCTGGACCGGGAATATTCTGCTCTTCTTCTTTGGTAGTCCTCTCCAGCTCAGTCAGGGTCGATGGGGACCGTCCGAGGACAGATCAGGTCTGTCCGTAGATGTTGGGCAGGCTTCAGGTCAGGGCTCTGGGCCCCTCTAGGACATTCACTGAGTCTCCTTTATCCACTCCTGTGGTCTCAAGGTCACTGTCATCATGGACCTTCAGTCCAGTCTGAGGTCCTGAGCATGTGGATCAGGTTTTCATTGAGGACATCTCTGTACCTCAACCCTGACCAGTCCCCCAGTCCCTGCTGCTGAGAAACACCCCCACAGCATGATGCTGCCTCCACTATGCTCCACTGCTGGGATGACCTGGTTTCTCCAGACATAACGTTTAGAACTGAGGCCAAACAGTTCAGTCTGGGTCTCTTCAGACCAGAGAATCTGGTCTCTCTCAGTCTCAGAGTCCTTCAGGTCTTTCTTGTTCTTCTCTGAGGAGAGTCTTCCTCTCTCCTCTCCTCCATAAAGTCCAGATCAGCTGAGGGCTGCAGTGATGGTTCTCCTTCCAGAACTTTGTCCCATCTCCTCCAGGATCTCTGGAGCTCAGTCAGAGGGACCATTAGGTTCTTGGTCTCCTCTCTCACTAAGGTCCTTCTCCCCCGATGGTGACCAGGTCTAGAAGAGTCCTGGTTGTGAATTTTTGAGGCCACTGTTCTCAATAATCCTGTCTCTGGAACTCCTCTGACCTTTGACCCTTGGCTTCTGCTCTGATATCACTGTCAGCTATGAGGCCTTCTATAGAAGGGCGTGGCTTTAAAATCATGTCCAATCAGGTTAATTTAGCACAGGTGGACTCCAATCAAGGTGTATAAACATTTCAGCAGAGACCAGAGACATGGAGGAACCTGAGCTACACTTACAGAGGAACCTGGGCTACACTTACAGAGGAACCTGAGCTACATTTACAGAGGAACCTGAGCTACACTTACAGAGGAACCTGGGCTACATTTACAGAGGAACCTGAGCTACACTTACAGAGGAACCTGGGCTACACTTACAGAGGAACCTGAGCTACACTTACAGAGGAACCAGAGCTACACTTACAGAGGAACCTGAGCTACACTTACAGAGGAACCGGAGCTACACTTACAGAGGAACCGGAGCGACACTTACAGAGGAACCTGAGCGACATTTACAGAGGAACCTGAGCTACATTTACAGAGGAACCTGAGTGACATTTACAGAGGAACCTGAGCTACACTTACAGAGGAACCTGAGCTACATTTACAGAGGAACCTGAGCTACATTTACAGAGGAACCTGAGCTACACTTACAGAGGAACCTGAGCTACATTTACAGAGGAACCTGAGCTACAGTTACAGAGGAACCTGGGCTACATTTACAGAGGAACCTGAGCTACAGTTACAGAGGAACCTGAGCTACATTTACAGAGGAACCTGAGCTACATTTACAGAGGAACCTGAGCTACAGTTACAGAGGAACCTGAGCTACACTTACAGAGGAACCAGAGCTACACTTACAGAGGAACCTGGGCTACACTTACAGAGGAACCTGAGCTACACTTACAGAGGAACCTGGGCTACACTTACAGAGGAACCTGGGCTACACTTACAGAGGAACCTGAGCTACACTTACAGAGGAACCTGAGCTACATTTACAGAGGAACCTGAGCTACATTTACAGAGGGACCTGAGCTACAGTTACAGAGGAACCTGAGCTACACTTACAGAGGAACCGGAGCTACACTTACAGAGGAACCTGAGCTACAGTTACAGAGGAACCTGAGCTACAGTTACAGAGGAACCTGAGCTACACTTACAGAGGAACCTGAGCTACACTTACAGAGGAACCTGAGCTACATTTACAGAGGAACCTGAGCTACATTAACAAAGGAAGCTGAGCTACATTTACTGTGAATCCTGATGTCAGAATGAGGTTTCAGTTCTGATCTCAATACTAAAGTCTGTTTTTGGGGTAGATAAATAAACATTTATGTAATCAACATCAGGATGAACCGTGATGAGGGTGTCAGCGTTTCTTTTTCATGTTTTATCAGCCTACCTGAAGCTGGTCCTCCTACCTTTGCTCTGCTCCTCCAGTTTCTCCATCTTCCTGCTCAGATCAGAGCTCAGCTCCATCACCAGCTTCCTGTCAGCCTCGGCCTTCAGACCCACGCTCCTCAGCTCCTTCCTGTGCTCCTCCACTGTCTCAGTCAGCTCGTCCACGCTGTGTCTCTGAAGCTCCGCCTCCACCTCCCAGTCCCTCATACGGCTCTCCATGCTCCTCAGACTCTGGCGCTGCCCCACCTCTGCCGTCTTCAGGCTCAGAACCAGATCTTTCAGGCCCCTCAGCTCGTCCCAGAGGACAGCCAGCTCTGAGGGACCATCTGCCTGCACCCTGATGTCCCCCGCTCCCAGCCCCATCTTCACCTCCTCAGTGGGGGAAACAGAGACCTCAGCTTGGGTCTGAGCGGCCGCTGGAGTCCAACAGAGGACCAGCAGCAGGAACACAGCCTCCATTCTGACATGGAAACCAGTTTGAACGAGATTCAACAGCTTATATACTCAGAAAG
The DNA here is from genome assembly GCF_018320785.1 of Cheilinus undulatus. Lineage (NCBI taxonomy): Eukaryota > Metazoa > Chordata > Actinopteri > Labriformes > Labridae > Cheilinus > Cheilinus undulatus. The sequence continues at coordinate 574,980 of NC_054882.1, forward strand.
TCCGTAATCCTGGAGAAAGCTGCGGTGAAACCTTTGGCAGGGATCAACAACAGCTGATCACTGTTGGAGCTACAAATTTGGGTCAGAGTGAGACTTCTCTGACACAAACCATCTTTGATGTAGCTGCTATTTTACACTTCCTGATCATCAGATCTGTTGATTTAATAAGAGAAGGATTACAGGTTAACAATGGAAAAATGCGCAGCGCTCCCTGGTGGACAAACCGATTGGCGAGTCCTGGTCAGAGAACGGCCGGACCAATCAGATGATTAGAGGGGAAAAAGGGGTGGCTGTGGGTGTGGTTTAGTCCTATAAACGATGGCGGCTGGTGTAGAGACTAGTGTGGATGCAGATCACCTTTTCGAGGGTCCTCCACAGTGGCGGTGCACGCCTATGACATCATGGTTTAGAGCTCTGATTGGCTGCAATGAATGTGACAGAAACTTTGTCCAATCAGCCTCTGAGTTTGTTTTGAAAGGTTCTGTCCTTCTTAAACAGTCAGTGGGCTGTGACCCCTAACCCCTGATGGAGGTGGATCAGGCTTGTCTGGCTGATGCTACCAGCATCTAAATGTTGACCCCCTTTAAGATAAACAGGGTCTAAATGATGACCCCCTTTAGAACTACCAGGGTCTAAATGATGACCCCCCTTTAAGATAAACAGGGTCTAAATGATGACCCCCTTTAGAACTACCAGGGTCTAAATGATGACCCCCTTTAAGATAAACAGGGTCTAAATGATGACCCCCTTTAAGATAAACAGGGTCTAAATGATGACCCCCTTTAGAACTACCAGGGTCTAAATGATGACCCCCTTTAAGATAAACAGGGTCTAAATGATGACCCCCTTTAAGATAAACAGGGTCTAAATGATGACCCCCTTTAAGATAAACAGGGTCTAAATGATGACCCCCTTTAGAACTACCAGGGTCTAAACAATGACCCCCTTTAGAACTTGGAACCTGTTTATCTAGTTCTGTTTATCTAGATCTGTTTATCTAGATCTGTTTATCTAGACCTGTGTATCTAGATCTAACCTGTTAATAGGTGTTGTTGTTGTCACCTGTAAAATCAGAAACTAAAGTTTGCGTGAGTCATGCTAATGTTTCTGCAGGTCTTAGCATACCAAACATAGCTAACACGCTAATCTGCAGCTCAGAGAGCTCACTCTGACACGTGCGCACCCACGTGCACAGCTACTGTGTTTAAAGGGGAAGGCTCCCAAAAAAAAACAGAGCTGTAAAAAACAGACAAAAAAAAAAAAAAACAGTAGAAACAGTACATGAGCTTTTTATTTTCAACTTCACCGCAAATAGCTCAGAGTTTACCTGAACTTTATTCTGAAAGTTCAAAAACCTGGAAAAACAAAACTGTCTCAAAGTTAAACTTTCAACGAAAAGGAAAAAATAAAACACCTTTGTTCTTAAAAAAACACAAAAAAAGAGTTTAAACCAGTCTAACTGATCCAAACCAGTCCAACTGATCCAAACAAGTCTAACTGATCCAAACCAGGTTAACTGATCCAAACCATTTTAACTGATCTAAACCAGTCTAACTGATCCAAACCAGTCCAACTGATCCAAACCAGTCTAACTGATCTAAACCAGGTTAACTGATCCAAACCATTTTAACTGATCTAAACCAGTCTAACTGATCCAAACCAGTCCAACTGATCCAAACCAGTCTAACTTATCTAAACCAGGTTAACTGATCCAAACCATTTTAACTGATCTAAACCAGTCTAACTGATCCAAACCAGTCCAACTGATCCAAACCAGTCTAACTGATCTAAACCAGTCCAACTGATCCAAACCAGTCCAACTGATCCAAACCAGTCTAACTGATCCAAACCAGGTTAACTGATCCAAACCATTTTAACTGATCTAAACCAGTCTAACTGATCCAAACCAGTCCAACTGATCCAAACCAGTCTAACTTATCTAAACCAGGTTAACTGATCCAAACCATTTTAACTGATCTAAACCAGTCTAACTGATCCAAACCAGTCCAACTGATCCAAACCAGTCTAACTGATCTAAACCAGTCCAACTGATCCAAACCAGTCCAACTGATCCAAACCAGTCTAACTGATCCAAACCAGGTTAACTGATCCAAACCATTTTAACTGATCTAAACCAGTCTAACTGATCCAAACCAGTCCAACTGATCCAAACCAGTCTAACTGATCTAAACCAGTCCAACTGATCCAAACCAGTCCAACTGATCCAAACCAGTCTAACTGATCTAAACCAGGTTAACTGATCCAAACCATTTTAACTGATCTAAACCAGTCCAACTGATCCAAACCAGTCCAACTGATCCAAACCAGTCTAACTGATCTAAACCAGGTTAACTGATCCAAACCATTTTAACTGATCTAAACCAGTCTAACTGATCAAAACCAGTCTAACTGATCTAAACCAGTCTAACTGATCTAAACCAGTTTAACTGATCCAAAACAGGTTAACTGATCCAAACCAGGTTAACTGATCTAAACCAGTCTAACTGGTCTAAACCAGTTTAACTGATCTAAACCAGTCTAACTGATCTAAACCAGTCTAACTGATCTAAACCAGTTTAACTGATCCAAACCAGGTTAACTGATCTAAACCAGTCTAACTCATCTAAACCAGTCTAACTGATCTAAACCAGTCTAACTCATCTAAACCAGGTTAACTGATCTAAACCAGGTTAACTGATCTAAACCAGTCTTACTGATCTAAACCAGTCTAACCGATCTAAACCAGTCTAACTGATCTAAACCAGTTTAACTGATCCAAACCAGTTTAACTGATCTAAACCAGTTTAACTGATCAAAACCAGTCCAACTGATCCAAACCAGTTTAACTGATCTAAACCAGTTTAACTGATCAAAACCAGTCTAACTGATCCAAACCAGTTTAACTGATCAAAACCAGTTTAACTGATCTAAACCAGTTTAACTGATCTAAACCAGTTTAACTGATAAAAACCAGTTTAACTGATAAAAACCAGTTTAACTGATCTAAACCAGTTTAACTGATCCAAACCAGTTTAACTGATCTAAACCAATCTAACTGATCCAAACCAGTTTAACTGATCAAAACCAGTTTAACTGATCAAAACAAGTTTAACTGATCTAAACCAGTTTAACTGATCCAAACCATTTTAACTGATCTAAACCAGTCTAACTGATCCAAACCATTTTAACTGATCTAAACCAGTTTAACTGATCCAAACCAGTTTAACTGATCCAAACCAGTTTAACTGATCTAAACCAGTCTAACTGATCCAAACCAGTTTAACTGATCTAAACCAGTCTAACTGATCCAAACCATTTTAACTGATCAAAACCAGTTTAACTGATCAAAACCAGTTTAACTGATCTAAACCAGTCTAACTGATCCAAACCAGTTTAACTGATCTAAACCAGTCTAACTGATCCAAACCATTTTAACTGATCAAAACCAGTTTAACTGGTCTAAACCAGTTTAACTGATCTAAACCAGTCTAACTGATCTAAACCAGTCTAACTGATCTAAACCAGTTTAACTGATCCAAACCAGGTTAACTGATCTAAACCAGTCTAACTCATCTAAACCAGTCTAACTGATCTAAACCAGTCTAACTCATCTAAACCAGGTTAACTGATCTAAACCAGGTTAACTGATCTAAACCAGTCTTACTGATCTAAACCAGTCTAACTGATCTAAACCAGTCTAACTGATCTAAACCAGTTTAACTGATCCAAACCAGTTTAACTGATCTAAACCAGTTTAACTGATCAAAACCAGTCCAACTGATCCAAACCAGTTTAACTGATCTAAACCAGTTTAACTGATCAAAACCAGTCTAACTGATCCAAACCAGTTTAACTGATCAAAACCAGTTTAACTGATCTAAACCAGTTTAACTGATAAAAACCAGTTTAACTGATAAAAACCAGTTTAACTGATCTAAACCAGTTTAACTGATCCAAACCAGTTTAACTGATCTAAACCAATCTAACTGATCCAAACCAGTTTAACTGATCAAAACCAGTTTAACTGATCAAAACAAGTTTAACTGATCTAAACCAGTTTAACTGATCCAAACCATTTTAACTGATCTAAACCAGTCTAACTGATCCAAACCATTTTAACTGATCTAAACCAGTTTAACTGATCCAAACCAGTTTAACTGATCCAAACCAGTTTAACTGATCTAAACCAGTCTAACTGATCCAAACCAGTTTAACTGATCTAAACCAGTCTAACTGATCCAAACCATTTTAACTGATCAAAACCAGTTTAACTGATCAAAACCAGTTTAACTGATCTAAACCAGTCTAACTGATCTAAACCAGTTTAACTGATCTAAACCAGTCTAACTGATCCAAACCAGTTTAACTGACTTAAACCAGTTTAACTGATCCAAACCATTTTAAGTGATCCAAAGCAGTTTAACTGATCTAAACCAGTCTAACTGATCCAAACCAGTTTAACTGATCTAAACCAGTCTAACTGATCCAAACCATTTTAAGTGATCCAAAGCAGTTTAACTGATCTAAACCAGTCTAACTGATCCAAACCAGTTTAACTGATCTAAACCAGTCTAACTGATCCAAACCATTTTAAGTGATCCAAAGCAGTTTAACTGATCCAAACTAGTTATGGTTCTGCTGTCCTGGTTCAGGTCTCGCTACCTAGTCCATGTCTGTAAACAGTATCTGATGTTACCATGGTAACTGTAGTTTATCAGTCCATTCATGTTTAGAGCTCCAGAAAACAAACAAAGTAAAACCATGCAGACTCCCTTTGATCCTCAGACAGATGGACTCAACATTCATTAGTTCTGATTAACATGTGATCAATAATTACACTAGCGAGGTCACTGCAGACATTATCAATGATAAACCTTCAGAGATCCTCTACTGGGAGGACATCTCACTCTGCTGGACTTTAGTGCTGCTACAGAGGGGAGCATCTCCCTCAGAGAGGATCTTTGAGGTCTGCTCTAACCTGATTATTGATTATTGATCACGTTAATTATCTGATCGTTACCAGGAGCCTTATAGACTTTTTTTTATTTCCAAGGATTAAATAAAGTTTATTCAAAGAGTGAAACGAAGCTCTGTGATTGGCTGGTTCGTTCATCTTTATTGCTGGGTCCATGAACGCATCGTGCTGCCTTCAGATGTCTCTGTGACTAATCTGTTTGATTCACATTCAGTTCGACCCGAGTCTGAGGTCTGTACAAGTCCAGTTCACGTCAGACCTGGTCCACTTCCTGTCCTTGACGCCTGTCCATTAGCGCTGTCCGGTGTACGCCCTGAACCAGGAAGTGACGGAAGCAGCAGCTGATGAGATCATCCCCCCGGTGTTGGCAGAGGGCTGAGACACCTGCAAAGCACTCTGGGAAAGATCCATGGACTGTGGAGGGAGGAGGAGGGTGTTAATAAATGCATGAGCATAATTAAAGTTAATGTTCTAATGAGCGAGATTGAATAAAACTTTATTTATAACCAGGCTTAACCAGAACACTGGTTTCTGGTTCTGGTCAGACTGGAATGACAGGACCAGGGAGGACAGACAAATAAATACGCGCTGTTTACTGGTGACCAATGATACGGAGTCACTATGGTCACAAAACTCCAGGGCTGCCGCCCTTTAATGATGCAATTAAAGGCAGGTGCACGCCGACCACCGCTGAGTCAGCCTTTTTTATTTATTTATTTTTTAACAGCTGAATGACAATAAAAATACGAAAGAGCCTCATAAAGATCTCTGGTTCACTTTTTAAGATCATTCAGAGGGTACAATGATCACCCTACCTGCTTCCTATTGGTCAGTTCATCCTCTACCTGCTTCCTATTGGTCAGTTCATCCTCTACCTGCTTCCTATTGGTCAGTTCATCCTCTACCTGCTTCCTATTGGTCAGTTCATCCTCTACCTGCTTCCTATTGGTCAGTCCATCCTCTACCTGCTTCCTATTGGTCAGTCCATCCTCTACCTGCTTCCTATTGGTCAGTCCATCCTCTACCTGATCAATAGTTAACCCTGATCTGTCAGAGCTGAGCCTGGTCCAGGTGAGTTTACCTGTGAGGGAATGTCACAGAATCGAGGACTCGGCACCGTCTCCCAGTCCGTCCCCAGGTCCGTCTCCTCATCCGTCACCTCCTCGTCCCCGCTCTCCTCAGCTGGCCCCGCCGCCTCCGGCTCCACGAACTCCATGGACTCCTCCAGGTCAGCGCTGACCTCGAAAGGACCCGTCCTGGAACGGGCACTAATAATTAAGAGGGGAGGGGCCAGGACCACAGTGCTGCTCTCTGACTGGTCCTTGACCTTTGAAGTTACCAAGCTTTAATGAACACGACCCCTATAAAACCCCCTGGTGACCCTCAGTAATGGTCCCTGATCTTACCCTCACATTCACACAGTCAGAAGAAGGCTCTCACCTTCCCAGATTGTCGTTGTCAGGGGCAACCAGAAACATGATGTTCCTCAGAGTGTGATGTGGGTGGAGCTTCTCACTGTCCACATGCTGAAGACACACAAAAAAACAAGCTTTAATCCCCACACTGGGGTCTGACCTGTCTTAGCTTGGTGAATATTTGACGACTTTTGGCCCAATGCAGATTTGTTCTGGTAAAAGTTATTTCATAGTTGGGGCGCGTCTTACCTTACCTGTGGAGTTTATCTTTGCAAAGAATGGTTAAACAGCGACTCTAAACAGTAACAGAGTCCAGACAATGATCCTCTACTGGATGGAGGTCTGGGCTTTGACTCGGCCACGCCAGAACATTCCCTTTGTTGTCTCTAAACCATTTCTGTGGAGCTTTCTCTGTAGGCTTCTGCTGCTGAGAAGCATCCCCACAGCATGATGCTGCCACCAGCGTGCTCCACAGTGGGGATGGTGTGTTTGTGGTGATGTCAGTGTTTGGCGTCTTGTCTGATGGTCTCAAAGCTCCATTCTGGTCTCATCAGACCAAAGACCTTCCTTCCTCTTGACCATGGAGTCTCCCACAGTCCTTCTGGTGAACTCTAGTCCAGATTGAATCTGAGTTTTCTTCAACAGTGTCTTTCTCTTTGCCACTCTCCCATAAAGCTCTGACTGGTGAAGAACCCGGCCAACAGTTGTTGTCTGCAGAGTCTCTCCATCTCAGCTGCTGAAGCTTGGAGCTCCTTCAGAGTAGTCATAGGTGTCTTGGTGTCCTCTCTCACTAGTCTCCTTCTTGCACGCCCACTCAGTTTGTGAGGACGGTCTGATCTAGGCAGATTTACACATGTGACATATTCCTTCATTTCTTCAGGATGGATTTAACTGAACTCTGGGGGATGTTCAGAGACTTGGAGATGTTTCTGACTCCATCCTCTGACTTAGACTTTCAGTAACCTTTTCTCTGAGTGTTCTTTTGTCTTCATGGTGTAATGGTAGCCAGGAATACTGATGAACCAGAGACTGGACCTTCCAGACTCAGCTGATCCTCATCTCTCTAACTGTGAGACTACTAGCACCGACTGTCTGGACCTCTGCTGGATTAGCTCAGCCACTTTAAAGGGTTAATGTTTATTCACGTCTTTGTAGAAATCTGTTCTCACATCAAAGAGGATTTTTCTATTTTTTTTTTGTCAAAAATCCAAAACATATTAACCGTGATTGATTATTAAAATCAATAAAAGGGTCAAACATGGAAGGGGTCAAGACTTTTTAGAGGAACTGTATGTGGGCGTGTCTTACCTAGATGGGTGTGTCTTCTCTATAAATAGGCGTGTCTCACCTGAGAGAAGCACAGGTGCAGGATGTTGGTGTTGAGCTTGCTCAGAGCTCTGGTGAAGCGGTAGCGGCTCAGGTTCTCTCCACAGAACTCACTGAGGACAGAGACGTTAATCAGACGCTGTTTTCCTGGCTCTGGTTGGTCAGTGAAGGAGATGGGGGCGGGGCTTGTCTCACCTGTTACAGAGCTTCTTGGGCAGGTTGACGTCAAGGATGTGAGACAGGATGGTGACCAGCTGAGTGGCGTAGCAGAGAGCAGCGCTGATGGTATGGGCGGGGTTAATGTGGTCCAACTCTGCAGCACACAGAGGGTCAAAGGTCAACATGAGAAGCTCAAACTGATATCTGAATGGACAGAAAAGAACAACAGACCTGGGCCCTGATTGGTGCTCTTCTCCTCCACCCAGGTGTAGTAGGCGGAGCAGTCTCCGTTGCTAGGCAGGCTGACGGGGGGCCCCGTGATGCTGATGCTGGTCTCTCCGTTCTGGTCATCCCATATCCAGCGTCCAGACAGGTAGGTGGTTCTCCTAGCCTCGGCCAGCTCGCTCACCGTGCTGGAGGTCAGGGCGGGGTCACACTCTGCCACCACGTCTGCAGGGTCTCTGAGGGAGAGACGCAGGTGCAAAGCACAGGTGACAAAAGCATTCTGATTGGTTCAACCAGCTTTTTTGGTTTGACTCATTTATTCCTTCTAGAACATCAACCCTGACCTGTCCCAGCCAAGGTCAGGGTTATACAGCAGCATTCCCCTTTAACTGGTCCACCTCCCCACCAGAGCAGCAAGGCCATCACTCTGACATCTCTCCATTAGTGCATGGGGATCCTGGTTGTGTATTTGATGTAATTCAGCCTGTGTGTGTGTAGCATGTGTAACAATAGAGTGTAAACTGGGAATTTCCCTTCAGGGATTAATAAAGTCTGACGTAACATAAGGAAGATCGGGACTGGGACAGCTACCTGCGCTCCTGTTTCTCCTCCTTCAGCGGGAACATGAACGTGCTGAGTTCCAGGATGTGTTCTCGTCTCAGAGCAGCCAGCTGACTGAGACGGCTCTGCAGCTCTCGACTACGGCGCTCCAGCAGCTCGCCAAGACGATGGTTGTGACGATCGATTTTGTCCCGTTTCTCCTGATGACGCCCAGCACGCCGCTGCAGCCGCTGACATTCCTCCTGAGAGCGCTGGAGCAGCTCCTTATCTGAGGAGGAGGAGGTTATTAGACACTCTTCTTCTATGGTAACGAAGGTTAAACCTGCTCTAATCATGAACGGCTCGTCTGAAGATGACAGTAGTTATCGTGTCTGAGATTTCAGACAATAACAAACAGAGCAAACTAGAGAGCCCGCTCATAAACCAGGGAGAGAAAAACCTTTGAAAGATTTAATGATGAAATATAAACTCTACAGAGCTTTGACCCACCACTCGTCACCTCCTCGTTTCCCCCGGCGATCGCCTCCTTCAGCTGTTCAATCTTCATTTTACAGGACATGATCTTCCACTTCTGAGGAGAAGAAAAAGCCACCTTAAATATTCACATCCTGAGCAGTTACTGTTCAGATTGAGATTGTTCCTCCTCTGCTCATGGTCAGGGTGAAACCTGGACGGTGAAATCAGTGAACTGACCATCTGATCGGCCTGCAGCTTCCTCTCCATGTCCTGGATCACTCTGAGGAGAAATAGACCAGAAAACTGTCAATGAGCTTTAATAACCGAGAGACACCGACTGGTCAGCTCCGTCTGACCCTCCTCAGTACGTTTACATGACAACCACCAGCTTCAGCTTTATCTCCACTATGATATCTGACCCTCCTCAGTACGTTTACATGTCAACCACCAGCTTCAGCTTTATCTCCACTATGATATCTGACCCTCCTCAGTACGTTTACATGACAACCACCAGCTTCAGCTTTATCTCCACTATGATATCTGACCCTCCTCAGTACGTTTACATGACAACCACCAGCTTCAGCTTTATCTCCACTATGATATCTGACCCTCCTCAGTACGTTTACATGACAACCACCAGCTTCAGCTTTATCTCCACTATATCTGACCCTCCTCAGTACGTTTACATGTCAACCACCAGCTTCAGCTTTATCTCCACTATGATATCTGACCCTCCTCAGTACGTTTGCATGACAACCACCAGCTTCAGCTTTATCTCCACTATGATATCTGACCCTCCTCAGTACGTTTACATGACAACCACCAGCTTCAGCTTTATCTCCACTATGATATCTGACCCTCCTCAGTACGTTTACATGTCAACCACCAGCTTCAGCTTTATCTCCACTATGATATCTGACCCTCCTCAGTACGTTTACATGACAACCACCAGCTTCAGCTTTATCTCCACTATGATATCTGACCCTCCTCAGTACGTTTACATGACAACCACCAGCTTCAGCTTTATCTCCACTATGATATCTGACCCTCCTCTGTACGTTTACATGACAACCACCAGCTTCAGCTTTATCTCCACTATGATATCTGACCCTCCTCAGTACGTTTACATGACAACCACCAGCTTCAGCTTTATCTCCACTATGATACCTGACCCTCCTCAGTACGTTTACATGTCAACCACCAGCTTCAGCTTTATCTCCACTATGATATCTGACCCTCCTCAGTACGTTTGCATGACAACCACCAGCTTCAGCTTTATCTCCACTATGATACCTGACCCTCCTCAGTACGTTTGCATGACAACCACCAGCTTCAGCTTTATCTCCACTATGATACCTGACCCTCCTCAGTACGTTTACATGTCAACCACCAGCTTCAGCTTTATCTCCACTATGATACCTGATCCTCCTCAGTACGTTTACATGACAACCACCAGCTTCAGCTTTATCTCCACTATGATATCTGACCCTCCTCAGTACGTTTACATGACAACCACCAGCTTCAGCTTTATCTCCACTATGATATCTGACCCTCCTCTGTACGTTTACATGACAACCACCAGCTTCAGCTTTATCTCCACTATGATACCTGACCCTCCTCAGTACGTTTACATGACAACCACCAGCTTCAGCTTTATCTCCACTATGATATCTGACCCTCCTCAGTACGTTTACATGACAACCACCAGCTTCAGCTTTATCTCCACTATGATATCTGACCCTCCTCAGGCGTTTACATGTCAACCACCAGCTTCAGCTTTATCTCCTCTATGATACCTGATCCTCCTCAGTACGTTTACATGACAACCACCAGCTTCAGCTTTATCTCCACTATGATATCTGACCCTCCTCAGTACGTTTACATGACAACCACCAGCTTCAGCTTTATCTCCACTATGATATCTGACCCTCCTCAGTACGTTTACATGACAACCACCAGCTTCAGCTTTATCTCCACTATGATACCTGACCCTCCTCAGTACGTTTACATGTCAACCACCAGCTTCAGCTTTATCTCCACTATGATATCTGACCCTCCTCAGTACGTTTACATGACAACCACCAGCTTCAGCTTTATCTCCACTATGATATCTGACCCTCCTCAGTACGTTTACATGACAACCACCAGCTTCAGCTTTATCTCCACTATGATATCTGACCCTCCTCAGTACGCTTACATGTCACAACCACCAGCTTCAGCTTTATCTCCACTATGATATCTGACCCTCCTCAGTATGTTTTCATGACAACCACCAGCTTCAGCTTTATCTCCACTATGATATCTGACCCTCCTCAGTACGTTTACATGACAACCACCAGCTTCAGCTTTATCTCCACTATGATATCTGACCCTCCTCAGTACGTTTACATGACAACCACCAGCTTCAGCTTTATCTCCACTATGATATCTGACCCTCCTCAGTACGTTTACATGACAACCACCAGCTTCAGCTTTATCTCCACTATGATATCTGACCCTCCTCAGTACGTTTACATGACAACCACCAGCTTCAGCTTTATCTCCACTATGATATCTGACCCTCCTCAGTACGTTTACATGACAACCACCAGCTTCAGCTTTATCTCCACTATGATATCTGACCCTCCTCAGTACGTTTGCATGACAACCACCAGCTTCAGCTTTATCTCCACTATGATACCTGACCCTCCTCAGTACGTTTACATGTCAACCACCAGCTTCAGCTTTATCTCCACTATGATACCTGACCCTCCTCAGTACGTTTACATGACAACCACCAGCTTCAGCTTTATCTCCACTATGATATCTGACCCTCCTCAGTACGTTTACATGACAACCACCAGCTTCAGCTTTATCTCCACTATGACATCTGACCCTCCTCAGTACGTTTACATGACAACCACCAGCTTCAGCTTTATCTCCACTATGATATCTGACCCTCCTCAGTACGTTTACATGACAACCACCAGCTTCAGCTTTATCTCCACTATGATATCTGACCCTCATCAGTACGTTTACATGACAACCACCAGCTTCAGCTTTATCTCCACTATGATACCTGACCCTCCTCAGTACGTTTACATGACAACCACCAGCTTCAGCTTTATCTCCACTATGATAACTGACCCTCCTCAGTACGTTTACATGACAACCACCAGCTTCAGCTTTATCTCCACTATGATATCTGACCCTCCTCAGTACGTTTACATGTCAACCACCAGCTTCAGCTTTATCTCCACTATGATACCTGACCCTCCTCAGCACGCGTTTACATGACAACCACCAGCTTCAGCTTTATCTCCACTATGATATCTGACCCTCTTCAGTACGTTTACATGTCAACCACCAGCTTCAGCTTTATCTCCACTATGATATCTGACCCTCCTCAGTACGTTTACATGACAACCACCAGCTTCAGCTTTATCTCCACTATGATATCTGACCCTCTTCAGTACGTTTACATTACAACCACCAGCTTCAGCTTTATCTCCACTATGATACCTGACCCTCCTCAGTACGTTTACATGACAACCACCAGCTTCAGCTTTATCTCCACTATATCTGAACCTCCTCAGTACGTTTACATGACAACCACCAGCTTCAGCTTTATCTCCACTATGATACCTGACCCTCCTCAGTACGTTTACATGACAACCACCAGCTTCAGCTTTATCTCCACTATGATATCTGACCCTCCTCAGTACGTTTACATGACAACCACCAGCTTCAGCTTTATCTCCACTATGATATCTGACCCACCTCAGAACGATTACATGACAACCACCAGCTTCAGCTTTATCTCCACTATGATATCTGACCCTCCTCAGCACGTTTACATGACAACCACCAGCTTCAGCTTTATCTCCACTATGATACCTGACCCTCCTCAGTACGTTTACATGACAACCACCAGCTTCAGCTTTATCTCCACTATAACAGAACCTCCTCAGAACGTTTACATGACAACCACCAGCTTCAGCTTTATCTCCACTATGATACCTGACCCTCCTCAGTACGTTTACATGACAACCACCAGCTTCAGCTTTATCTCCACTATGATACCTGACCCTCCTCAGTACGTTTACATGACAACCACCAGCTTCAGCTTTATCTCCACTATGATATCTGACCCTCCTCAGTACGTTTACATGACAACCACCAGCTTCAGCTTTATCTCCACTATGATATCTGACCCTCCTCAGTACGTTTACATGACAACCACCAGCTTCAGCTTTATCTCCACTATGATATCTGACCCTCCTCAGTACGTTTACATGACAACCACCAGCTTCAGCTTTATCTCCACTATGATACCTGACCCTCCTCAGTACGTTTACATGTCAACCACCAGCTTCAGCTTTATCTCCACTATGATACCTGACCCTCCTCAGTACGTTTACATGTCAACCACCAGCTTCAGCTTTATCTCCACTATGATATCTGACCCTCCTCTGTACGTTTACATGACAACCACCAGCTTCAGCTTTATCTCCACTATGATATCTGACCCTCCTCAGTACGTTTACATGTCAACCACCAGCTTCAGCTTTATCTCCACTATGATACCTGACCCTCCTCAGTACGTTTACATGTCAACCACCAGCTTCAGCTTTATCTCCACTATGATATCTGACCCTCCTCAGTATGTTTACATGACAACCACCAGCTTCAGCTTTATCTCCACTATGATATCTGACCCTCTTCAGTACGTTTACATGACAAGCACCAGCTTCAGCTTTATCTCCACTATGATACCTGACCTCCTCAGTACGTTTACATGACAACCACCAGCTTCAGCTTTATCTCCACTATGATATCTGACCCTCCTCAGTACGTTTGCATGACAACCACCAGCTTCAGCTTTATCTCCACTATGATACCTGACCCTCCTCAGTACGTTTACATGTCAACCACCAGCTTCAGCTTTATCTCCACTATGATACCTGACCCTCCTCAGTACGTTTACATGTCAACCACCAGCTTCAGCTTTATCTCCACTATGATATCTGACCCTCCTCAGTACGTTTACATGACAACCACCAGCTTCAGCTTTATCTCCACTATGACATCTGACCCTCCTCAGTACGTTTGCATGACAACCACCAGCTTCAGCTTTATCTCCACTATGATATCTGACCCTCCTCAGTACGTTTGCATGACAACCACCAGCTTCAGCTTTATCTCCACTATGATACCTGACCCTCCTCAGTACGTTTACATGACAACCACCAGCTTCAGCTTTATCTCCACTATGACATCTGACCCTCCTCTGTACGTTTACATGACAACCACCAGCTTCAGCTTTATCTCCACTATGACATCTGACCCTCCTCTGTACGTTTACATGACAACCACCAGCTTCAGCTTTATCTCCACTATGACATCTGACCCTCCTCAGTATGTTTACATGACAACCACCAGCTTCAGCTTTATCTCCACTATGATATCTGACCCTCCTCAGTACGTTTACATGACAACCACCAGCTTCAGCTTTCTCTCAGGCTGATGTATCTGGAATCTGAATGACCAAAACAGATGTGAGGTGCAATCAGGGTCAGAGAAACCCCAGGTGAGTGTAAAGGTGAGTTACCTGTGCTGCAGCTGCTCCTTCTCCTCCTTCAGCTCCTTCAAACGCTGCAGCTTCTCTGAGTATCTGCGACACACGGAGAGAAAGACATGTTTATTATTATTCCAATAATGAAAATGTGCATTCATCATTGTTTATAAAAATACTGTTTCCTTTCTACTAACACTACTCTTTATCATTATTAATATAAAACACATCTAACTTTATCTTTAGGAAAACACATAAACTTCACGGTCAATATTGTGTTAAAAATGTTCATATGTAATTATCGCACACAAACACTTTGGCAATGTGTTTTACTGGTCCCTCAGAATCTCTACTGAGACCCCTCAAGGGCCACAGACCTCAGTTCGGGAAACCTTTGTGTAACGTGGAAACTGTGGGGTCAGAGCTATTTTGGTTTCTGCATGTTGTCAAGCTTTAGCAGGGATGCTAACTGAGCTAGCATAACAACACAGAGAGTGTGTATCAGCAGCTTTAAAGTTGGGGTCACCTAAAACCTGCACATAGAGGAGCTAACGGAGGCTAATGGAGGCTAACAGAAGCTAAGGTAGGCTAAGGTAGGCTAACAGCAGGCTAATGTAGGTTGACTGTTGTTTTTTTATGGCACCAGATTTGAACCAGTACAGGGTTCTGAGTGCAGATCAAGACAGACGGACTAGATGGACACGCCCCCAATGACAGTAATTAGACAATCAGAGTGTGATAATTATTGATAATTATTGATAATTCCTGGCAGACAAGCACACTGGTGACCCTGTTCCAAATCCAGACTAGCATCAGACCCAGAGGCTGTCATTAATCTGGATTATCATGCTAACTGGTACTTACTAATGTTGTATATTAATTAGGGATGCACCGATTGATCGGCCAAAATCGGAATCTGTGACGATTTCCTTAATTTTGGGGGATCGGCCGATCCTTACGATCTTATCTGCCTCTACCTACTAAAACGTGAAAATGAAAGACTAAAGTACTGATATAATTCAGTAGTTTGGACAGCAATGCTCTAAACTTTTCATTTGTATTTGAGAGAACTACCTCATGTGCAGCTAAAACAACAAGTTTGTATTGTTTCACGGGTATTGTTCAATGTTTTTCAGTAAAATAAGACTGGAACATTTTTAAATGTTCTTTTTAAAGATCGATGATCCGCGCGCCCCTAATATTAATCTGATACTAACAGATTTATTTAATCTGATACTAACAGATTTATTTAATCTGATACTAACAGATTTATTTAATCTGATACTAACAGATTTATCTAATCTGATACTAACAGATTTATTTAATCTGATACTAACAGATTTATTTAATCTGATACTAACAGATTTATCTAATCTGATACTAACAGATTTATTTAATCTGATACTAACAGATTTATTTAATCTGATACTAACAGATTTATCTAATCTGATACTAACAGATTTATTTAATCTGATACTAACAGATTTATTTAATCTGATACTAACAGATTTATCTAATCTGATACTAACAGATTTATTTAATCTGATACTAACAGATTTATTTAATCTGATACTAACAGATTTATTTAATCTGATACTAACAGATTTATTTAATATTATACTAACAGATTTATTTAATCCTATACTAACAGATTTATCTAATCTGATACTAACAGATTTATTTAATCTGATACTAACAGATTTATTTAATCTGATACTAACAGATTTATTTAATCTGATACTAACAGATTTATTTAATCTGATACTAACAGATTTATCTAATCTGATACTAACAGATTTATTTAATCTGATACTAACAGATTTATTTAATCTGATACTAACAGATTTATTTAATCTGATACTAACAGATTTATCTAATCTGATACTAACAGATTTATTTAATCTGATACTAACAGATTTATTTAATCTGATACTAACAGATTTATCTAATCTGATACTAACAGATTTATTTAATCTGATACTAACAGATTTATCTAATCTGATACTAACAGATTTATTTAATCTGATACTAACAGATTTATTTAATCTGGTATTAACAGATTTATCTAATCTGATACTAACAGATTTATCTAATCTGATACTAACAGATTTATTTAATCTGGTATTAACAGATTTATTTAATCTGATACTAACAGATTTATTTAATCTGATACTAACAGATTTATTTAATCTGGTATTAACAGATTTATTTAATCTGATACTAACAGATTTATTTAATCTGATACTAACAGATTTATCTAATCTGATACTAACAGATTTATTTAATCTGATACTAACAGATTTATTTAATCTGATACTAACAGATTTATCTAATCTGATACTAACAGATTTATTTAATCTGATACTAACAGATTTATCTAATCTGATACTAACAGATTTATTTAATCTGATACTAACAGATTTATCTAATCTGATACTAACAGATTTATTTAATCTGGTATTAACAGATTAATCTAATCTGGTATTAACAGATTAATCTAATCTGATATTAACAGATTTATTTAATCTGGTATTAACAGATTTATCTAATCTGGTATTAACAGATTAATCTAATCTGGTATTAACAGATTAATCTAATCTGATATTAACAGATTTATTTAATCTGGTATTAACAGATTTATCTAATCTGGTATTAACAGATTAATCTAATCTGGTATTAACAGATTAATCTAATCTGATATTAACAGATTTATTTAATCTGGTATTAACAGATTTATCTAATCTGGTATTAACAGATTAATCTAATCTGATATTAACAGATTTATTTAATCTGGTATTAACAGATTTATCTAATCTGATACTAACAGATTTATTTAATCTGATACTAACAGATTTATTTAATCTGATACTAACAGATTAATCTAATCTGGTATTAACAGATTTATTTAATCTGATACTAACAGATTTATTTAATCTGATACTAACAGATTTATTTAATCTGATACTAACAGATTTATCTAATCTGATACTAACAGATTTATTTAATCTGATACTAACAGATTTATCTAATCTGATACTAACAGATTTATTTAATCTGATACTAACAGATTAATTTAATCTGATACTAACAGATTTATTTAATCTGGTATTAACAGATTTATTTAATCTGATACTAACAGATTTATTTAATCTGGTATTAACAGATTTATTTAATCTGATACTAACAGATTTATTTAATCTGATACTAACAGATTTATTTAATCTGGTATTAAAAGATTTATTTAATCTGATACTAACAGATTTATCTAATCTGATACTAACAGATTTATTTAATCTGATACTAACAGATTTATTTAATCTGATACTAACAGATTTATTTAATCTGATACTAACAGATTTATCTAATCTGGTATTAACAGATTTATCTAATCTGGTATTAACAGATTTATTTAATCTGGTATTAACAGATTAATTAATCTGATACTAACAGATTTATTTAATCTAGTATTAACAGATTTATTTAATCTGATACTAACAGATTTATCTAATCTGATACTAACAGATTTATTTAATCTGGTATTAACAGATTTATTTAATCTGATACTAACAGATTTATCTAATCTGATACTAACAGATTTATTTAATCTGATACTAACAGATTTATCTAATCTGGTATTAACAGATTTATTTAATCTGGTATTAACAGATTTATTTAATCTGATACTAACAGATTTATCTAATCTGGTATTAACAGATTTATTTAATCTGGTATTAACAGATTTATTTAATCTGATACTAACAGATTTATTTAATCTGGTATTAACAGATTTATCTAATCTGATACTAACAGATTTATTTAATCTGATACTAACAGATTTATTTAATCTGATACTAACAGATTAATCTAATCTGGTATTAACAGATTAATCTAATCTGATACTAACAGATTTATTTAATCTGATACTAACAGATTTATTTAATCTGATACTAACAGATTAATCTAATCTGGTATTAACAGATTTATCTAATCTGATACTAACAGATTTATTTAATCTGATACTAACAGATTTATTTAATCTGATACTAACAGATTAATCTAATCTGGTATTAACAGATTTATCTAATCTGATACTAACAGATTTATTTAATCTGATACTAACAGATTTATTTAATCTGATACTAACAGATTAATCTAATCTGGTATTAACAGATTAATCTAATCTGATACTAACAGATTTATTTAATCTGATACTAACAGATTTATTTAATCTGATACTAACAGATTTATTTAATCTGGTATTAACAGATTTATCTAATCTGATACTAACAGATTTATTTAATCTGATACTAACAGATTTATCTAATCTGATACTAACAGATTTATTTAATCTGATACTAACAGATTTATTTAATCTGATACTAACAGATTTATTTAATCTGATACTAACAGATTTATTTAATCTGGTATTAACAGATTTATCTAATCTGATACTAACAGATTTATTTAATCTGATACTAACAGATTTATTTAATCTGATACTAACAGATTTATTTAATCTGATACTAACAGATTTATTTAATCTGGTATTAACAGATTTATCTAATCTGATACTAACAGATTTATTTAATCTGATACTAACAGATTTATCTAATCTGGTATAAACAGATTTATCTAATCTGGTATTAACAGATTTATCTAATCTGGTATAAACAGATTTATTTAATCTGGTATTAACAGATTTATTTAATCTGGTATTAACAGATTTATCTAATCTGATACTAACAGATTTATCTAATCTGGTATTAACAGATTTATTTAATCTGATACTAACAGATTTATCTAATCTGGTATTAACAGATTTATTTAATCTGATACTAACAGATTTATCTAATCTGGTATAAACAGATTTATCTAATCTGGTATAAACAGATTTATCTAATCTGATACTAACAGATTTATCTAATCTGGTATTAACAGATTTATTTAATCTGATACTAACAGATTTATCTAATCTGGTATTAACAGATTTATCTAATCTGGTATAAACAGATTTATCTAATCTGGTATTAACAGATATATCTAATCTGGTATAAACAGATTTATCTAATCTGGTATTAACAGATTTATCTAATCTGATACTAACAGATTTATCTAATCTGGTATTAACAGATTTATTTAATCTGATACTAACAGATTTATCTAATCTGGTATTAACAGATTTATTTAATCTGATACTAACAGATTTATCTAATCTGGTATAAACAGATTTATCTAATCTGGTATAAACAGATTTATCTAATCTGATACTAACAGATTTATCTAATCTGGTATTAACATATTTATTTAATCTGATACTAACAGATTAATTTAATCTGATACTAACAGATTTATTTAATCTGATACTAACAGATTTATTTAAACTGATACTAACAGATTTATTTAATCTGATACTAACAGATTTATTTAAACTGATACTAACAGATTTATTTAATCTGATACTAACAGATTTATTTAATCTGATACTAACAGATTTATTTAAACTGATACTAACAGATTTATTTAATCTGATACTAACAGATTTATTTAATCTGATACTAACAGATTAATTTAATCTGATACTAACAGATTAATCTAATCTGGTATTAACAGATTTATTTAATCTGATACTAACAGATTTATTTAATCTGATACTAACAGATTTATTTAATCTGATACTAACAGATTAATTTAATCTGATACTAACAGATTTATTTAAACTGATACTAACAGATTTATTTAATCTGATACTAACAGATTTATTTAATCTGATACTAACAGATTAATTTAATCTGATACTAACAGATTAATCTAATCTGGTATTAACAGATTTATTTAATCTGATACTAACAGATTAATTTAATCTGATACTAACAGATTTATTTAAACTGATACTAACAGATTTATTTAATCTGATACTAACAGATTTATTTAATCTGATACTAACAGATTAATTTAATCTGATACTAACAGATTTATTTAAACTGATACTAACAGATTTATTTAATCTGATACTAACAGATTTATTTAATCTGATACTAACAGATTAATTTAATCTGATACTAACAGATTTATTTAATCTGATACTAACAGATTTATTTAAACTGATACTAACAGATTAATTTAATCTGATACTAACAGATTAATCTAATCTGGTATTAACAGATTTATTTAATCTGATACTAACAGATTAATTTAATCTGATACTAACAGATTAATCTAATCTGGTATTAACAGATTTATTTAATCTGATACTAACAGATTAATTTAATCTGATACTAACAGATTTATCTAATCTGGTATTAACAGATTTATTTAATCTGATACTAACAGATTAATCTAATCTGGTA
The DNA here is from genome assembly GCF_018320785.1 of Cheilinus undulatus. Lineage (NCBI taxonomy): Eukaryota > Metazoa > Chordata > Actinopteri > Labriformes > Labridae > Cheilinus > Cheilinus undulatus. The sequence continues at coordinate 595,998 of NC_054882.1, forward strand.
TTAACAGATTTATTTAATCTGATACTAACAGATTAATTTAATCTGATACTAACAGATTTATCTAATCTGGTATAAACAGATTTATCTAATCTGGTATTAACAGATTTATCTAATCTGATACTAACAGATTTATTTAATCTGATACTAACAGATTTATTTAAACTGATACTAACAGATTAATTTAATCTGATACTAACAGATTAATCTAATCTGGTATTAACATATTTATCTAATCTGATAGATTAATCTAGAGTTTTAAATCAGAGCTTTAAGTGTATCAATATCTGGTCAGAAACAGATCTTTAAATCAGCAGCTAGACTAATTTATCACTTCCATTGATCAGAAACAGATCTTTTTTAAATCAGTCTAGTGTTCCTGCCGTCAAGTACTCAGTCTCTGACGCAGATCAGTCTGCGGCACAGCTAACAGGCTAGCAGAGCTAACAGGCTAACGGAGCTGACAGGCTAACAACACAGCTAAAGGGCTAGCAGAGCTAACAGGCTAACGGAGCTAACAGGCTAACAACACAGCTAAAGGGCTAGCAGAGCTAACAGGCTAACGGAGCTAACAGGCTAACAACACAGCTAAAGGGCTAGCAGAGCTAACAGGCTAACGGAGCTAACAGGCTAACCGGACGCTGTATCTTCACCAAAGCCAGAGTCAGAGCTGGTGAGGCGGACGTCATTGACGTCATTGATCGCCGTGTGCCCCATGGTGGTCATCTGATCGATAATCAGGCCATTATTAATCCGATATCCTGATCGAACCCCCACGAGCTCACTCTCAGCAGGTTTTGTTTTCATCTACACACTCCCACACTTCCGGTGTCATCGGGAACGTGACGGTTTGTTTATGTTGTGACGTTTTGGGGCGGGGCTTCTATAAACGAAGCTGAGAAAGTGTAGTTTACAATGATTTAAAGCAAATTTACATATGAGGTTTGGCAGTTTAGCGCAGAGTTACAGTGAAGCAGTGAGAGCAGATCTGAAATACAGCAGAGCTTTAATGTTCAGTAGCTGCTCTACTTTCTGACACTCTGTGGCTGTTCAGTGAAATTACTCAGAGTCTCTGGTAATAAAGAAAAAAACCCTGAAATCAGCAGTCTAGGACTAATACTAGCATCAATATCATTGATCAGAAACAGATCAATAGTTAAATCAGCAGTCTAGGACTAATACTAGCATCAATATCATTGATCAGAAACAGATCAATAGTTAAATCAGCAGTCTAGGACTAATACTAGCATCAATATCATTGATCAGAAACAGATCAATAGTTAAATCAGCAGTCTAGGACTAATACTAGCATCAATATCATTGATCAGAAACAGATCAATAGTTAAATCAGCAGTCTAGGACTAATACTAGCATCAATATCATTGATCAGAAACAGATCAATAGTTAAATCAGCAGGCTAGGACTAATACTAGCATCAATATCATTGATCAGAAACAGATCAATAGTTAAATCAGCAGGCTAGGACTAATACTAGCATCAATATCATTGATCAGAAACAGATCAATAGTTAAATCAGCAGGCTAGGACTAATACTAGCATCAATATCATTGATCAGAAACAGATCAATAGTTAAATCAGCAGGCTAGGACTAATACTAGCATCAATATCATTGATCAGAAGCAGATCAATAGTTAAATCAGCAGTCTAGGACTAATACTAGCATCAATATCATTGATCAGAAACAGATCAATAGTTAAATCAGCAGTCTAGGACTAATACTAGCATCAATATCATTGATCAGAAACAGATCAATAGTTAAATCAGCAGGCTAGGACTAATACTAGCATCAATATCATTGATCAGAAACAGATCAATAGTTAAATCAGCAGTCTAGGACTAATACTAGCATCAATATCATTGATCAGAAACAGATCAATAGTTAAATCAGCAGGCTAGGACTAATACTAGCATCAATATCATTGATCAGAAACAGATCAATAGTTAAATCAGCAGGCTAGGACTAATACTAGCATCAATATCATTGATCAGAAACAGATCAATAGTTAAATCAGCAGTCTAGGACTAATACTAGCATCAATATCATTGATCAGAAGCAGATCAATAGTTAAATCAGCAGTCTAGGACTAATACTAGCATCAATATCATTGATCAGAAACAGATCAATAGTTAAATCAGCAGGCTAGGACTAATACTAGCATCAATATCATTGATCAGAAACAGATCAATAGTTAAATCAGCAGGCTAGGACTAATACTAGCATCAATATCATTGATCAGAAACAGATCAATAGTTAAATCAGCAGTCTAGGACTAATACTAGCATCAATATCATTGATCAGAAACAGATCAATAGTTAAATCAGCAGTCTAGGACTAATACTAGCATCAATATCATTGATCAGAAACAGATCAATAGTTAAATCAGCAGGCTAGGACTAATACTAGCATCAATATCATTGATCAGAAACAGATCAATAGTTAAATCAGCAGGCTAGGACTAATACTAGCATCAATATCATTGATCAGAAACAGATCAATAGTTAAATCAGCAGGCTAGGACTAATACTAGCATCAATATCATTGATCAGAAACAGATCAATAGTTAAATCAGCAGGCTAGGACTAATACTAGCATCAATATCATTGATCAGAAACAGATCAATAGTTAAATCAGCAGGCTAGGACTAATACTAGCATCAATATCATTGATCAGAAACAGATCAATAGTTAAATCAGCAGTCTAGGACTAATACTAGCATCAATATCATTGATCAGAAACAGATCAATAGTTAAATCAGCAGGCTAGGACTAATACTAGCATCAATATCATTGATCAGAAACAGATCAATAGTTAAATCAGCAGGCTAGGACTAATACTAGCATCAATATCATTGATCAGAAACAGATCAATAGTTAAATCAGCAGTCTAGGACTAATACTAGCATCAATATCATTGATCAGAAACAGATCAATAGTTAAATCAGCAGGCTAGGACTAATACTAGCATCAATATATTATTGATCAGAAACAGATCAATAGTTAAATCAGGATGAATGAATGAACAGAAGTGAAGATGACTTTATTCTCATCAGGATCAATCTTTGACAGAGACTCTAAAACAAACAAACAGTCTCGATCCTCCATGTTTAAATAAAAGACATAAACAGGAAGTTTAATTTTATAAACTTAAGTAACAGGAAGTGATGTCAGAGGTCCTTCCTCACTGTTTCCTGAATCCTCTGAGGATTGGATAAATGTTCTCAAAGGCCTCATAGATCTCTGCTCGCTCTTTAGCTCCTGGAATACAGCAGAGATACAGAAAGGTTGGAACCTTATTTAAAACAGAGAGAGAGCAGGATTAACGTTCAGGGCTGTCACCACGCAAACAGACAAACAGATCAGGGCGTTTACCGGTCAGGACCACCTTCCCAGACACAAAGATGAGGAGAACAATGCGAGGCTTCACCATCCGATAGATCAGACCAGGAAACAGCTCTGGTTCATAACTGAGGAAAAAATAGACACCGGGGGCGCTGTGGTCTATGATAGACTTTAATGTCAATAACATCAACGCTAATAAACATTCAATCCTTGCCTTCAAAGACGATTTCATCAAAGATTTTTAAACATTCCATCCTTGCCTACAAAGATGATTTCATCAAAGATTTTTAAACATTCCATCCTTGCCTTCAAAGATGATTTCATCAAAGATTTTTAATATTCCATCCTTGCCTTCAAAGATGATTTTATCAAAGATTTTTAAACATTCCATCCTTGCTTTCAAAGAGGATTTCATCAAAGATTTTTTAACATTCCATCCTTGCCTTCAAAGACGATTTCATCAAAGATTTTTAAACATTCCATCCTTGCCTTCAAAGATGATTTCATCAAAGATTTTTAAACATTCCATCCTTGCCTTCAAAGATGATTTTATCAAAGATTTTTAAACATTCCATCCTTGCCTTCAAAGACGATTTCATCAAAGATTTTTAAACATTCCATCCTTGCCTTCAAAGACGATTTCATCAAAGATTTTTAAACATTCCATCCTTGCCTTCAAAGACGATTTCATCAAAGATTTTTAAACATTCCATCCTTGCCTACAAAGATGACTTCATCAAAGATTTTTAAACATTCCATCCTTGCCTTCAAAGATGATTTTATCAAAGATTTTTAAACATTCCATCCTTGCTTTCAAAGAGGATTTCATCAAAGATTTTTAAACATTCCATCCTTGCCTTCAAAGACGATTTCATCAAAGATTTTTAAACATTCCATCCTTGCCTTCAAAGATGATTTCATCAAAGATTTTTAAACATTCCATCCTTGCCTTCAAAGATGATTTTATCAAAGATTTTTAAACATTCCATCCTTGCCTTCAAAGATGATTTCATCAAAGATTTTTAAACATTCCATCCTTGCCTTCAAAGATGATTTCATCAAAGATTTTTAAACATTCCATCCTTGCCTTCAAAGATGATTTTATCAAAGATTTTTAAACATTCCATCCTTGCCTTCAAAGATGATTTCATCAAAGATTTTTAAACATTCCATCCTTGCCTTCAAAGATGATTTCATCAAAGATTTTTAAACATTCCATCCTTGCCTGGTAAATACCAGCCAGTCTGAGAGACAGGTGAGAGGTGGAAACAGGGTCTGAAGGGATCTGTCCAATCAGAGGGGAGCTCTGTCATGATGTCATGGGTCTGTTCATGGTGTAATTGATTGATAGAGATCATTAAAGTGAGATCAATGAAAGCTGCACTGGGTGGACCCAGCTCTAAAAGCTAAGCTAGGCTAACTTCTCTGGGTGTGACTGCTTAGCTAACAGGCCCTCAGGTGTTCCTACCTGCTGAACTGCTGGTGGGTCAGGACCAGTCCCTCCAGTCTGATGGGGAAGCAAACGTCACAGCTTGCCACCATGTTCTGGATCTTAAAATCCAGAAAGCGAGCGGGAAAGCCCAGCTTCTGAACCACACGAGCGTACTTCCTGGCCGCTAACCGAGACTGCTCCTCACTGCACATGCTCACAAAAACACAGGGGGGAGGAGCCAGCTTAGTCAGCTGAGTGATGAGGTCACTGGACAGGTAAAGGTACAGGTAGACAGACAGGTAAAGGTACAGGTAGACAGACAGGTAAAGGTACGGGTAAACAGGTAAAGGTACAGGTAGACAGACAGGTAAAGGTACGGGTAAACAGGTAAAGGTACAGGTAGACAGACAGGTAAAGGTACAGGTAAACAGACAGGTAAAGGTACAGGTAGACAGACAGGTAAAGGTACGGGTAAACAGGTAAAGGTACAGGTAGACAGACAGGTAAAGGTACAGGTAAACAGACAGGTAAAGGTACAGGGAGACAGACAGGTAAAGGTACAGGTAAACACACAGGTAAAGGTACAGGTAAACAGACAGGTAAAGGTACGGGTAAACAGGTAAAGGTACAGGTAGACAGACAGGTAAAGGTACAGGGAGACAGACAGGTAAAGGTACAGGGAGACAGACAGGTAAAGGTACAGGTAGACAGACAGGTAAAGGTACAGGTAGACAGACAGGTAAAGGTACAGGTAGACAGACAGGTAAAGGTACAGGAAGACAGGTAAACAGACAGGAAGACAGTTAAACAGACAGGTAAAGGTACAGGAAGACAGGTAAAGGTACAGGTAGACAGGTAAAGGTACAGCAAGACAGGTAAAGGTACAGGGAGACAGACAGGTAAAGGTACAGGGAGACATACAGGTAAAGGTACAGGTAAACAGACAGGTTAAGGTACAGGTAGACTGACAGGTAAAGGTACAGGTAAACAGACAGGTAAAGGTACAGGTAAACAGACAGGTAAAGGTACAGGTAGACAGACAGCTAAAGGTACAGGGAGACAGACAGGTAAAGGTAGAGGTAAACAGACAGGTAAAGGTACGGGTAAACAGGTAAAGGTACAGGTAGACAGACAGGTAAAGGTACAGGTAAACAGGTAAAGGTACAGGGAGACAGACAGGTAAAGGTACAGGGAGACAGACAGGTAAAGGTACAGGGAGACAGACAGGTAAAGGTACAGGTAAACAGGTAAAGGTACAGGTAGACAGACAGGTAAAGGTACAAGAAGACAGGTAAAGGTACAGGTAGACAGACAGGTAAAGGTACAGGTAGACAGGTAAAGGTACAGGAAGACAGGAAAAGGTACAGGTAGACAATCAGGTAAAGGTACAGGTAGACAGGTAAAGGTACAGGAAGACAGGTAAAGGTACAGCAAGACAGGTAAAGGTACAGGGAGACAGACAGGTAAAGGTACAGGGAGACAGGTAAAGGTACAGGTAGATAGACAGGTAAAGGTACAGGGAGACAGACAGGTAAAGGTACAGGGAGACAGACAGGTAAAGGTACAGGTAAACAGACAGGTAAAGGTACAGGTAGACAGACAGGTAAAGGTACAGGTAGACAGGTAAAGGTACAGGAAGACAGGTAAAGGTACAGCAAGACAGGTAAAGGTACAGGGAGACAGGTAAAGGTACAGGTAGACAGACAGGTAAAGGTACAGGTAACCACACCTCTTAGCTCCTGTACACACCATCTTCCCTGAGCTAAAGATGAGCGCTGTGGTTCTGGGTTCTCTGATTCTCATGATTGCAGCTGCAAAGCGCTGAAGGAAGAGAAACAAGACTGTGTTAAACCCTGGTATATGGCTGACTGCATCTATCTGCTGTCTGTACAAATGCCTGACTGAAGTGTGTTCTGGCAGAGTGACTCTTTGTAGAGGTGTCTAAGTGTGCTGGCCCTAGTGCCTCCGGGTTGAGAATTGAAGGGTCCTAATTCCTGTTCTGTTCAGAAATCCAGATCATAGAGATCGGTTCAGCAAGAACAGCTGGCTCTTTCAGCTCCTATATGGCTCTTTATTCAGAACCACCACATCATAGAACTGTCTTCATGGCTTACAGAGAAGAACGTGTTCCTACTGATGGTGAAACACTCAGAGATTGAGTGGTGAAGGATCGGTCTGAACACATCTGGCCCATTTACACCCATCCTACACCTGAAACTGTCCTCTCACCTTTGGGTTGTACTCAGCATTTCTGGCCTGCAGGGCGATAAACTTCAAGTCCAGAGGACAGCCCAGGTTCACCGTAGAGACGATGTTCCTACAGAGAGACCTCATCACATGTGGATTCTTCCACTGCACAAAATAGTTCCAGGAAATACCTCAAAAACGACTGATTTATCATCATAAATATCAGAATAATAAATATCAAAAATCATGTAAACATCAAAAAGGAACATCCTGATAAACACGTAAACAAACATCAGAGTAACGTAAACATCCTGATAAACACGTAAACAAACATCAGAGTAACGTAAACATCCTGATAAACACATAAACAAACATCACAATGGATATAAACATCCTGATAAACACATAAACAAACATCACAATGGATATAAACATCCTGATAAACACATAAACAAACATCACAATGGATATAAACATCCTGATAAACACATAAACAAACATCCCAAGGATGTAAACATCCTGAAAAACATGTAAACAAACATCCCAAGGATGTAAACATCCTGAAAAACACGTAAACAAACATCACAACGGCATAAACATTCTGACTAACATGTAAACAAACGTCACAAGGATGTAAACATCCTGAAAAACACGTAAACAAACATCACAACGGCGTAAACATCCTGATTAACATGTAAACAAACATCACAGCAACGTAAACATCCTGTAAATAAACACGGTGCTGACTGTAGCTGGGGGATGATCCCTGACTTCTCCGTCACCGGGGTCATCGGGGTCATTGGGGTCATGGGGGTCATAGGGCAGAAGGGGGAGGTCAAATGTGTGGACAGTGGCACCCCCTGCTGGCTGTCAGCTGTAGTGGAATCCTGGGAGTTGAAGTCAGTGAAGACGCCACTGTCCTGAGACACGTTGGGATCAGTGGTCTGACCATCAGCTGACAGGTGAGAAATAAACAGGGAGGTTTAAACAATCAACAATTTTATTTAAATGTAAATGTTTACTATCAGATAAATAATTCGTATGAGGATCAGATGACCAGTCGTGTCTCTGATGGTCTTTATGGTTCTATTAGAGTAGTTAGCTTGTAATTAGCTGGTTCAATAAGATCAGTTAGCATCCACCTGAGAGATTCTGATCAATTCAAGATTATTGATGAAAAACATCTGTGATGCCATACCATTGTTGTCATGACGACCAGTCTCTTCCTGTGAGCTGAGGTCATCAGGCAGGAAGCTGAGGTCCAGCTCATCGCTTGGCTCTGGCTCTGCCTTCATTGACAGGAAGGAGGAGTCCTGAACAGAGGGGGCGGGGCTCTGTGCAGGTTGGACAGGGGTTTGTAGGTCCAGGCCTTCCCCCAGCATGAAGTTGGAGTCCTGCAGAAGCAGACAGATACCCCTTTTCCATCAAAAGAACCAGGAGCTCGTTCAGTGCTAGTGCTTGTGCCAGTGCTTAGTTGGTTCTAATCACGTTCTTCATAAGAACTGGTTTGGTTTTCCACCGGCAAGGAGCCAAGTTGGAGCCACGTCATTGCATCACCTTAAAACATCAGTACGTCATTGCATTTTACCCAAGGACGCTCGAGACTCCCCCTCATTAACTGTATGTCTATTATAAAAATTTGTCTCTTACACGTCAATGATTCATTCTAATAGCTCCACCTCCTCCACCCCAGCCTCCTCCTTTATAGACTAAAGCTCCACCTCCTCCACCCCAGCCTCCTCCTTTATAGACTAAAGCTCCACCTCCTCCACCCCAGCCTCCTCCTTTATAGACTAAAGCTCCACCTCCTCCACCCCAGCCTCCTCCTTTATAGACTAAAGTAAAATATTACACAATAAATTAGTGTTTATGAAAGAAAAAATATTTGAGTCCTCCTCTTCAACCCCTGAGTGCTAACACTGTTCAAACTCAAGTCTTAATTCAAGTCCATGTCATCAGTGCTTAAGTCCAAGTTGAGTCATGAGTCCTCCAAATCAGGACTCGAGTCAGACTCAAGTCCAAGTCCTAGACTTGAGTACTACAACACTGCCATCAGCAGACTCCTGAGTATTTCCATGTTGATGCACCAGCATAGTCCTAACACTGGAGCCGACTGGTTGAGCAGTGTCACATGTGACTAGTGACTAGACCTGAAGGGAAACAGGTGTTCATGAAGTATTTACGGCAGAATTGTCCACATCTGATTATTTCCAACACCAGATGGCAGCATAGAACATTCTAGAACCACAGAGGAGCACTGATGACTGATGGTTCATTCTGAGGCTGAGAGCTGATGCTGATGTTTAACCGATGCAGATCAGAAATATCTGTGATGTTGAAGCAAAGGGACACAAGCATCAGAATAAACAGACGTTCAGGTGTGATGGTGTTGTTTTTACTGAATCAGCTGTTTGAGTCAGGTCTGCAGAGCCCCCCCAGCCGGTCTGATGCTCCTCTGACGGGCCAGAGTCAGAGTCCGGCTGTGAGGGTTTAGCCTCTAACAGGTTTATTCTCTCAGTGTGTAACACACTTAACCTCAACACTGAAGGAAAAGAGCCAGTGTTTCAGTTTGGTTTTCTTTTTCTGTCACAGAGGGATGCATCTGTCACCAAATAAAACATCCTACCAAACATTTTCATGTCAATCTTCTGTTTTAAATAAAATTTGAACTTTTTTTACTCACATCTGCTATTGAGTCATCAAAGTATCGCTCCAACGCCGACTCATCCATGGCTGAGCTCCTCAGACACTCCTGATCCAGGACTTTCCAGGACCTCATTCAAGGAGCTGAGGCTCCAGGCAGATATCTGCACAGCTGCATCCAATCAGGATTCATCAGACTCACCTAGACCCTGATCAGGAGCCTCCTCCTCCCTCATGAAGAACCAGGACTGAAATATAAGAAACATTCAGCCAATCAGACGGTTTTAATCAGAGCGGTTCACCATGACAGAACACCTGAGAGCACAGGTAGACGTTTGTCCACGCTGAGATGAGATGTTGGTTAAAACCACATTTACAGTCCTTGCTGTCTTTGTTAGCCCTTTTGAAATGTATGTTCCCTTTCAGATGGGGTTGTTTATAGTAACATTTGAAAAATCATAAATAAAAAAAAATATATATATATATATATGTATATAAAAAACACACACATTTACAGTCCTGAATACAAGCCAGACCACCCCCCTTTCAGCAGAAAAACTGCTTCCATACTCCAGGAACCAAGACCAAACATTCATGACCCCTGAAAACCCCTCAGAGACCACTTTAAGGTCATGACCCACCGTTGAACACCACCAAACCCTCAATAGAAGAAAAGTGAGACCTCGTCCACGTCTCAGACTCCTCCATCCTAGCAGCTGAGCCTGTCTCTAGTCCAGTCCTCTCCTTACAGCTCCATCACACTCACTGCTGGTCCACCAGGTGGGCTGGGACGTGTTGAGGATCACCAGGCTGAGTCTGGGATGTAATGAGAGTGACCAGGCTGAGTCTGGGACGTGTTGAGAGTGACCAGGCTGAGTCTGGGACGTGTTGAGGGTGACCAGGCTGAGTCTGGGACGTAATGAGAGTGACCAGGCTGAGTCTGGGACGTGTTGAGAGTGACCAGGCTGAGTCTGGGACGTGTTGAGGGTGACCAGGCTGAGTCTGGGACGTGTTGAGAGTGACCAGGCTGAGTCTGGGACGTGTTGAGAGTGACCAGGCTGAGTCTGGGACGTGTTGAGGGTGACCAGGCTGAGTCTGGGACGTGTTGAGGGTGACCAGGCTGAGTCTGGGACGTGTTGAGTGTGACCAGGCTGAGTCTGGGACGTGTTGAGGGTGACCAGGCTGAGTCTGGGACGTGTTGAGGGTGACCAGGCTGAGTCTGGGACGTGTTGAGGGTGACCAGGCTGAGTCTGGGACGTGTTGAGGGTGACCAGGCTGAGTCTGGGACGTGTTGAGGGTGACCAGGCTGAGTCTGGGACGTGTTGAGAGTGACCAGGCTGAGTCTGGGACGTGTTGAGGGTGACCAGGCTGAGTCTGGGACGTGTTGAGGGTGACCAGGCTGAGTCTGGGACGTGTTGAGGGTGACCAGGCTGAGTCTGGGACGTGTTGAGGGTGACCAGGCTGAGTCTGGGACGTGTTGAGGGTGACCAGGCTGAGTCTGGGACGTGTTGAGGGTGACCAGGCTGAGTCTGGGACGTGTTGAGGGTGACCAGGCTGAGTCTGGGACGTGTTGAGGGTGACCAGGCTGAGTCTGGGACGTGTTCAGAGTGACCAGGCTGAGTCTGGGACGTGTTGAGGGAGACCAGGCTGAGTCTGGGACGTGTTGAGAGTGACCAGGCTGAGTCTGGGACGTGTTGAGAGTGACCAGGCTGAGTCTGGGACATGTTGAGAGTGACCAGGCTGAGTCTGGGACATGTTGAGAGTGACCAGGCTGAGTCTGGGACGTGTTGAGAGTGACCAGGCTGAGTCTGGGACATGTTGAGGGAGACCAGGCTGAGTCTGGGACATGTTGAGGGTGACCAGGCTGAGTCTGGGACGTGTTGAGGGTGACCAGGCTGAGTCTGGGACGTGTTGAGGGTGACCAGGCTGAGTCTGGGACGTGTTGAGGGTGACCAGGCTGAGTCTGGGACGTGTTGAGGGTGACCAGGCTGAGTCTGGGACGTGTTGAGGGTGACCAGGCTGAGTCTGGGATGCTGTGGCTGAATGAATATTTAGATCTGTGAGCTGATGGCCCTTAAAGCAGTGTAGGAAACACAGACAGACAGAAACAGTGTTTAAAATGATCAGAGAAGTGGATCTGCTGTCTATCAGTGAAAGTTAGTGGTTCTACCTGCTGAAAGAAACCCAGCTCAGTTTCTCCATGCTGTAGGAATAAACTGTAGAAGAAGAGGACCTGTCCGACAGACTGAAGTACTCTCGGTCACCGGTAGGGGGCAGTAATACAACAACATGCTTCGAAACTGCCGGAAATTGTAAAAGAAGACGGTGGAGGAAAATGCGCATGCGCATAAAAGTAAACACTACAGCATGGCACCGAACTTCGGAAACAACTGCTTTAACCGTTATTGATTATTGAGGATCTGATCCCTAATCGGTGACGTCACCACATCACCGTCACTGTTATGACGTAGAGAGAAGATGGAGACCGTGAAGGACCGACTGGCTGAGTTTGCTCTGGAGGCTCACGGTAAGGAGATCAATAATAACTACTGATCAATACTGCTGATATTAATATAACTACTGATCAATACTGCTGATATTAATATAACTACTGATCAATACTGCTGATGTTAATAAAACTACTGATCAATACTGATGATATTAATATAACTACTGATCAATACTGCTGATGTTAATATAACTACTGATCAATACTGCTGATATTAATATAACTACTGATCAATACTGCTGATGTTAATATAACTACTGATCAATACTGCTGATGTTAATAAAACTACTGATCAATACTGCTGATGTTAATATAACTACTGATCAATACTGCTGATATTAATATAACTACTGATCAATACTGCTGATGTTAATAAAACTACTGATCAATACTGCTGATATTAATATAACTACTGATCAATACTGCTGATGTTAATATAACTACTGATCAATACTGCTGATATTAATATAACTACTGATCAATACTGCTGATATTAATATAACTACTGATCAATACTGCTGATATTAATATAACTACTGATCAATACTGCTGATGTTAATATAACTACTGATCAATACTGCTGATGTTAATATAACTACTGATCAATACTGCTGATATTAATATAACTACTGATCAATACTGCTGATGTTAATATAACTACTGATCAATACTGCTGATGTTAATATAACTACTGATCAATACTGCTGATGTTAATATAACTACTGATCAATACTGCTGATATTAATATAACTACTGATCAATACTGCTGATGTTAAATGATCGGTGATTGATTATCGATGACTCTCAGATCTCTGATTGATTATTGATGTCTCTCAGATCTCTGATTGATTATTGATGTCTCTCAGATCTCTGATTGATTATTGATGTCTCTCAGATCTCTGATTGATTATTGATGTCTCTCAGATCTCTGATCGGTGATTGATTATTGATGTCTCTCAGATCTCTACCTGAACCACTCGGTGCCGTACCTGGACGGGTCACCTGACCCTCTGGTCTTCTTCAGGGACTGGATCTCTGCCAACAAACCTGTGATCATCAGGAACGCCATCAGCCATTGGCCAGCTCTGACCAGGTGGACCCCTGAGTACTTGAGGTGAGGAGGCCCCGCCCACAGGCCTGCTCTCTTCTTCTTATTTGGAATTTCCTGATAAAGAGTCGTGATCAGCTGTTTCCTGTGAGCAGGGGGAAGGTGGGGTCAAAGGTCATTAGCGTAGCCGTGACTCCTAATGGGTACGCAGATGCTGTCAGCGGGGATCGATTCGTCATGCCTGAAGAGAGGAGGATGACCTTTTCTGATGTTCTGGACATCATTGAGAGGAAGGTGAGCTGCTGCCCCCTACAGGGCCACTGCAGTACTACAACTGGTGGCACCAGGGTCCCACCCTCACAGCGTCAGTCCCGCCCTCACAGCGTCAGTCCCGCCCTCACAGCGTCAGTCCCGCCCTCACAGTGTCAGTCCCGCCCTCAGAGCGCCGCACCTGATATACACACAGACTGTGTGTATATCAGGTGCGGCGCGGTGGCGTGGTTTATTTACTTCCTGTCTGTGTGTATATCAGGTGCGGCGCCGTGGCGTGGTTTATTCACTTCCTGTCTGTGTGTATATCAGGTGCGGCGCCGTGGCGTGGTTTATTTACTTCCTGTCTGTGTGTATTTCAGGTGCGGCGCCGTGGCGTGTTTTATGTCCAGAAGCAGTGCTCTAACCTTCTCGATGAGCTTCCTGAACTCACAGACGACATCGAGTCTCACGTACCCTGGATGAGCACGGCGCTTGGTGTGTCCAGGCTACTGAGCATGCTCAGATTGCACCGTTTCTTTATGAACCTAACATTTGTGTTTGTTTTGCTAGGACGGTTACCTGACGCTGTGAACTTCTGGCTCGGTGAGGACAGCGCCATAACGTCCAGTAAGACCCAACACTACTGCCATGTTTAAACAGATATCACATGGTTATGATGTCATAAAGACACACCCACTCCCTCCCTCCTGCTGTCCCTAATCAGCCACAACATCAGTCTTTGCTGATTTTCAGCCATAACGTCAGGACCACTCCAGGTGGACTTACCATGAGCTAGCTGAGGGAGAAACCAAGACAACATGTAGAATCAGCCTCAGTCAACAACACTACATTACCCACAATCCCACAGTGTCACAGAATGTCTCCGATTGGTGGAGTGTGCATTTCAGCTGTGAGCTGTGACTAGTGAAGTTAACAGTCAGTGAATCTGTTGGCGGTAGCCGTAGAGCTCTGGGGACCAGGACTACGGTAACCAGATACAGAAGTTTAGACCTGGATAAAGGACTCTGGGGGGTTAGAAAGTCTCTAACGGTGTTAAACATGGTCTGTGTGTGTGTCTGTGTCTGTGTGTGTGTGTGAGTGTGTTAATACTGGTGTGTATTTTTGTTGTGTATCAGTGCACAAAGACCACTATGAGAACCTCTACTGCGTCGTCTCTGGAGAGAAAAACTTCATCCTGCTGCCGCCAACGGACCGCCCCTTCATCCCCTACGGTAACCATAGCAACCAGCCTCTGACCACATTAGCCTGTTAGCTCCAGTCCCCCACCGTTAACCCCGTTCTTGTTTACAAGTTTATGTTTACATGTCTGTACATCTTTTCGTGTCGGTCAGGCGTCTTCCAGCCCGCCGTCTACCACCAGAGAGATGACGGTGAGTTCGAGGTCGTGGATCAGAGTGGCTCTGAGAAGGTGCGTTCAGGTGTCTGTGGTTAATCTCCGCTGTCTCTGTACTGTACTCACTTTGACTCCGCCCCCTCAGGTACCGTGGATTTCTGTGGACCCGCTGGATCCCGATCTGGACCGGTTCCCTCAATACGGCCGAGCTCATCCAATCAGCTGCAGCGTGAAGGCTGGAGAGATGCTGTTCCTGCCATCACTATGGTTTCACCACGTCAAACAGTCACATGGCTGCATTGCAGGTACGAGCACCTTAGCAAAGGTATAAACACCTGAACATAGGTACGAGCGCCTGAACGTAGGTACGAGCCCCTGAACGTAGGTACGAGCGCCTGAACGTAGGTACGAGCCACTGAACGTAGGTACGAGCCCCTGAACGTAGGTACGAGCGCCTGAACGTAGGTACGAGCCCCTGAACGTAGGTACGAGCCCCTGAACGTAGGTACGAGCGCCTGAACGTAGGTACGAGCCCCTGAACGTAGGTACGAGCCCCTGAACGTAGGTACGAGCCCCTGAACGTAGGTACGAGCGCCTGAACGTAGGTACGAGCCTCTGAACGTAGGTACGAGCCCCTGAACGTAGGTACGAGCCCCTGAACGTAGGTACGAGCCCCTGAACGTAGGTACGAGCCACTGAACGTAGGTACGAGCCCCTGAACGTAGGTACGAGCGCCTGAACGTAGGTACGAGCCCCTGAACGTAGGTACGAGCCCCTGAACGTAGGTACGAGCGCCTTAGCAAAGGTATAAACACCTGAACCCTGAATGTGAGTGCAGGCCCTGAGCGTGAGTGCAGGCCCCTGAGCGTGGGTGCGCAGGCCCCTGAGCGTGGAGTGCAGGCCACTGAGCGTGGGTACAAGCGCCTGAATGTGAGTGCGAGGCCCTGAGCGTGAGTGCAGGCCTGAGCGTGGAACTGTGAGTGCAGGCCCTGAGCGTGGTGCGGGCCTGAGCGTGAGTGCGAGGCCCTGAGCGTGAATCCTGAGCGAGGCCCTGAGCGTGGAGTGCAGGCCACTGAGCGTGAGTGCGAGGCCACTGAGCGTGAGTGCGAGCCACTGAGCGTGGAGTGCAGGCCCTGAGCGTGAATGCGAGGCCCTGAGCGTGAGTGCGAGGCCCTGAGCGTGAGTGCAGGCCCTGAACATCGGTATGAGCCACTAAACGTAGGTACGAGCGCCTTAGCAAAGGTATAAACACCTGAACGTAGGTACGAGCCCCTGAATGTAGGTACGAGCCCCTGAACGTAGGTAAGAGCCCACTTTTTTTCAGAGTTTTGGCTCTATTGACATAAATCTGGCCAATCAGAACACTGGTACTCTACAGTGGAGGAGTTCAGAGGCAGACAGGAGTAAACACGTCCTCCTCTTTCTAACATTCTGTTTCTCTGTTTATATAAATATCTAGATCAGAGCTGATGAGTCTAGTCTCTAAGCCCATGTTAGAGAGGCAGTCTGAGTTTCACTGCTCTACGGTCACAGAGTTTGCCGATACATTTACCACTACAGTCTGACGGCAGACATCAGAGAATCGCTGCTCTGACTGCGTCCTCCATTTCTCACTAAGAGTTTAGTTTCAGAAGGAATGACGGTGGCTCCTGGGCTGATAAAGGATCAGAGCAGTGAAATAAAGCATCACTAGCCTCCTACCTCAGTAAAGGTGAGGTTACTAACACCTGGGAGACTGAGCTCCTGCTCTCATGTCACCCAGGTTACCAGAGGATTACGAACACCACAGACATGAAGGTTTTTCTAGAATCTTCATTCATGAGAAAATCATGTGAACTGAATGATTCTCACTTTGATGCCATTTATTCTCATCGTCCTCAATGTTAAAGATCGTTAAAGAGAGAATCAGTCTCCACACAGGTGGAGCAGAGCACTCACTGAAATAATCAATCAATAATCAATAATCATGATCTGATCCATCTCTTTGACTTCATTTCATTCATCAGCAAGTTTTCATCAAACATCAGCCACACACGGTTCTGTTTATACCTGAAATAGTTTAATGTGATTAAATATGAGACAGCATTCATGATTATTGATTATTGATCAATAAGTAACCACTATAATCAATGGTCCAACATTCAACCTTCTCTCTCTGTTCTAGTGAACTTCTGGTACGACATGGACTATGACATCAAATACAACTATTATCAGCTGATTGATGCACTGACCCAGGTGACCACGCCCCCGTGGCATCAAATGATGTCTCAGCATCAGTCTGACATCACGGCATCCGAGTATGAGGTCACGGTGACCGGAGCGAAATTAAAGTTTAATTAAAGAAATATTTAAAAACTGGAGTTTGTCTCCATTCAGTAGTTTTTATTTTGGTGTTTGGGCTTCAAGAAAAGTTTGACCTTAGATATCTGTGTGGGGTCACACCTGGGGGACAGGTGAGCTAACCTGAGACATCTGTGTGGGGTCACACCTGAGGGACAGGTGAGCTAACCTGGGACATCTGTGTGGGGTCAAACCTGAGGGACAGGTGAGCTAACCTGAGACATCTGTGTGGGGTCACACCTGAGGGACAGGTGAGCTAACCTGGGACATCTGTGTGGGGTCAAACCTGAGGGACAGGTGAGCTAACCTGAGACATCTGTGTGGGGTCACACCTGGGGGACAGGTGAGCTAACCTGAGACATCTGTGTGGGGTCACACCTGAGGGACAGGTGAGCTAACCTGGGACATCTGTGTGGGGTCAAACCTGAGGGACAGGTGAGCTAACCTGAGACATCTGTGTGGGGTCAAACCTGGGGGACAGGTGAGCTAACCTGGGACATCTGTGTGGGGTCAAACCTGAGGGACAGGTGAGCTAACCTGAGACATCTGTGTGGGGTCACACCTGGGGGACAGGTGAGCTAACCTGAGACATCTGTGGGGTCACACCTGAGGGACAGGTGAGCTAACCTGGGACATCTGTGTGGGGTCAAACCTGAGGGACAGGTGAGCTAACCTGAGACATCTGTGTGGGGTCAAACCTGGGGGACAGGTGAGCTAACCTGGGACATCTGTGTGGGGTCAAACCTGAGGGACAGGTGAGCTAACCTGAGACATCTGTGTGGGGTCACACCTGAGGGACAGGTGAGCTAATTTTGAGTGTAAATCACAGAAATGGAAAGACAAAATAAAAACTGGCTCCTGTATTTGTTTTTAAGATATGATGGCTCTTTTTTTCTGTTGTAATTGAAGACTAGATTGAAAAGGAAATCACTTTACCCAAGGGGAATGAACATTTCAAAATAAAAGCCTAGGGATCCATCCATTGTGTATGACAGTAAAATAATAGGCCTACTAAATAATCCTAGTGTGAATCTACTGCTGAATCCATGGGCTCTATTATAAGCAGATTAAAATGAATCATTTACTGAGACTGAACTTCTGGAGGGATTTGTCCATGTCTGCAGCAGAAGTCAGATTTTATTTTATGATGTTTTTGTTTGGTGGAATGTTTTTTTCTTATAATTCTATTCATGAACAAATATTCCTAAAGATATAAACCATTAATTCAGCAGTACATTAGAACAGGATGTGTAGAGGCAGCAGGCCTGTTATCAGACTGTAAACCTTTGGAGGTGCCTATGTTGGGTTTTATTTTGACACGGAGGCTTTTACTTTGAAATGTTTACCTTTCCTGTTTGGTCATGTTTTCCATTTCTTCAAGTTGGACCAATTTTTTAAAATTTGGGTTTTTTTTTTTCCAGCTTTTGTGATTGAAACTAAAACGCTGGAAAACTCTCTAAAAATCTAAGATGGAATTACAGAGTCTCCTCAGGTTTGAAGTTTTATTTTAACCAGGAAAGGGAATTCTTAATTTCTCGTGATAAATCCAAAGTTAAAAACATCCTGTTCCCAAATCGTGTTCTGCTTCTCATTTTCCAAACAGAAATAAAGGACAGACTCTCGTCTTTAAATCAGATTTTTCTGTGTTCTGATCAAAGCAGGAAGGTTAAAGAACTGAACTTTGGGGATGTAACATTCATTTCCCTGTATTTCTGAACTGAAGCAAGAGTTGTGAAGAAAAGAATGTTACATCACCACTGTTCTCTGATCCAAACAAACAGTATAAGGAAAAAATAAAGCATAGTTTATTCATTTCTGTGAGGAAAAGGAGAGAGAAGAGGTGATGAAGGTCGGGTTTAGACCAGCAGAGAGGGTGGAGGCGGGGCTTCCATGGCGTTAAAGAACGAGACGAGACATTTTGAACCCAAACAGGAAGTAAAGATAAAGCACTTTATTAAAGCAACACCATGAAACAGCTGAAACACAACAACCCTTAAAAAACGGAAATCTCTGAAGGTCAAAGGTCAAGGCTCACTCTTTTTTCTCCCCTCACATATAAACTATGATTTTTTTATTGCATCGTCTCCTCACAAGGCCACGCTGATTATCACGCACTCATAAACTCTCACTATGTACAAATGTAAACACAAGCAAGGTGCAACAACTAACATCCAATCAGAGCGCAGCACACACTGAAGTCCGCCCACATGAAGCCACGCCTCCTCAAAGGGACAGGCATTAAAAACTCTCTCTGATTGGACAGGTCACTGCGGATTAGAGCTAACATGGGTCATTATCCTCTCATGTTCATCATCCTTAGTTGGCAACTTTAGTGAAAAAAGGCGGAGCTCCTTCGCTCCTCCCCAGCTCCGCCCACTTTTCCAAAAGTTACCAACTACGGCCGACTATTGGCAAGAGTCCCAGTGTCCCCAGCTTCACCAGCATCCTCCCTCTGCCTTTGGTGATGTCATCCTTTGAAGTTTGTAGAGCATGCTTTGATCCTTTTAGAAAAGAGGAAAAGTCCTGTCTGAGACTCCGCCCCCTTCCCATAAATGGACAGTTGATTAGAGGAAGATGATTATCGGGAAGCTTTGAGCAGCAGAGGGCACCACATGTAAGGTAAACATTCGCTGTGAAACTATAGAAATCCGTTTATGCACCCGTTCTTCTTCTGCTGCTTTGATTCATGTCAGGCTTGAAAGTGAAGGAGGCCACGCCCACACGCTCTCACACACGCTGAATGGCAAAGGATTGGAGGAGACATATACGCATCTGCCCAGCCCATTTGGAGTCTCAGTCGTCATGGCGCCCCCTCCTGTAGATCGGCACATTGATGCTGTGGAACACCGGAACCCAGCGGTTGTCATGGAGACCCACGTTACAGCCGGGCGTGTCCCTGTGGGCGCCGTGGCAGCACATCCAGTACCCGGGGCCGTAGGGCAGCGCCTGACAGTACGGTTTATGATGCCAGCGGCACAGCGACACGTCACCACGCCCGTAACGCTTCTTACACTGCTTACAGGGGTCGTCACGGTAACGGGGGTCAGACACCCAGAGTGAGTCAGCGGGCCGTACGCCATATGTGTCGATGATGAAGTGGAAGTACTGGCAGGTGCACTTCAGCGCGGCGAGGCTCTGCGTGGGCAGGAACAAGAAGATCTTAACCAATACGTGATGAGGGAGCACCGTAAGATAGGGGCGGGGCTCCAGCAGCTGCTGCAGACGCTGACGCATCAACAGGAAGTCCTGGGACACGGACGCACGCCGCCCTACAGAAACCTTCGCCAAGGAGCACCCGGCGGCCGAAAGCACGGCACGCTCACATGACCTCCTCTGCTCTGATAGGCTATTAGAGTCATGGGGGCGGGGCCTTGAGTCTGTGCTGGGAGGTGCATAGTCTGAGGAGGGGCGTGGCGCAGGAGACATAAACAACAAACCTGGTGGAGGCTCCACCTCTTTGCTCAGGGAAAGGTTCTGCGAGGGGGGTGGGGCTTCTGTTTTAGGGACTGTCATGGTCGCCACCCTGGACTCACCTGGAAGGGGTGTGGCCTGACAGGTGGAAGAGGGCAGGGTCACAGCTAAGGTGGGTGGTGTTCCAAAGCAGCTGATTGGCTCCCTGCTGGCAGGCAATGACATCTCTGATGATATCACTTGTGTCGTCTCTGAAGACGACATCATCGATGATGATATCACTGCTGACTGGCAGGGGGCAGGGCTGTGCTCCACAGGGGCGGGGCCATGCTCAGCGGCAGCCAGCAGGACCCGCCCCACACTTCTCCTCAGGCTGTTGCTCCGGGACAGCCCACCCTCTGTCCGTCGCTGTTGACACTCCCACTCCAGCCTCGCCACCATGTCTGACACCCTGATGCTCTCTGGCTCCTCCTCCCTGATGTTGGCGGGGTCCTTGAATTCACAGGGCGGGGCTCTGGACAAGGTAATGGAGGCGGAGCTCCTCTGTAGAGTTAGCAGTGGTTTGGTGTCTGTCTCATTGGCTCTCTGCTCCAGGAACGCAACCATCTCCACCACGGACACCTTCTGCTCCTCCCCCTCCTCCTCAGAAGCCACCCTGCCTAACCGCTGGGTCGCTTCTGGTCGCCATGGAGACGTTCTGTGGGCGGGCTGCTGGGGTTCCTGGCCCCTTTGGTCCTGCTGGATGGCATTCCCGGACCGTCGCCGTCGCTTGGCGCTGCAGTTTTCCTCCCGGCTTCCCTTCGCTTTGGTGGCCCTGAGGGGTCCTGATGAGGGGCTGTAGCTCTGACAGGCTGACAGCGTCCTTTCTCGGCTACCAGAACCGCTGGTTGGCATCCGTTCTCCACTGCCGTCTGAGCTCTGTCCATCTGGGGCAAAGATGGCGATCTTCTCCCGGACGTGTCCGGGCTTGATCACAGTCCAAACGTCCAGGGAGGCGTCCATAACCTCCGGTGTGACCTCCAGTGTGGGCGGGCACAGTCTGAGTGTGTTGTTCTCACAGCCTACCGTCGGTGGGAGGAGCTGCAGGGGACCGCCAGGCGACACCTTGAGCCGTAGCGACGCCACGCTGCTGCCAACACCGTGATTGGTTGAGCCGCTGCAGCGCAGCGTGTTGGTGGAGATGACGCTGAGCGGGAGGCGGGGGCTGTTGCCATGGTTACTGCCGCAGGTCCTCAGCAGCGCCCCCTGCTGGCTCACAAACAGACCACTCTGCTGAGCACTGGGCGCATCCAACCGCAACTCTGAACGCACGAGCTTAGGACACGCCTTCAGGTGCATGGTGGTCCTGGAAGAGAGAGAGAACCGTGGTCAGAGGACAGCAGTAAGATCACAGAGATAGACCAATAGAGAGCAGACAGAGGAGAGAAGGAGCGCTGTGATTGGCTGCTGTCATCCATAAGTCTTCATCAGGTCATTGTTGATTATTGATCGTTGACTTTAGTCCTGATATCAACATCGATCAAAATGTTTGTTTACAGCATTACCTCTACAGCGCCACCTAGAGTCCACACTACGCATTAGCTCCTCTGTCCCGGTCTCTCTGTCCTGTGTTTATATAACCCTGTTCCTGTGGTTAGTCCCTCTGTCCCGGTCTCTCTGTCCCGTGTTTATATAACCCGGTTCCTGTGGTTAGTCCCTCTGTCCCGGTCTCTCTGTCCCGTGTTTATATAACCCGGTTCCTGTGGTTAGTCCCTCTGTCCCGGTCTCTCTGTCCCGTGTTTATATAACCCTGTTCCTGTGGTTAGTCCCTCTGTCCCGGTCTCTCTGTCCCGTGTTTATATAACCCTGTTCCTGTGGTTAGTCCCTCTGTCCCGGTCTCTCTGTCCCGTGTTTATATAACCCGGTTCCTGTGGTTAGTCCCTCTGTCCCGGTCTCTCTGTCCCGTGTTTATATAACCCTGTTCCTGTGGTTAGTCCCTCTGTCCCGGTCTCTCTGTCCCGTGTTTATATAACCCGGTTCCTGTGGTTAGTCCCTCTGTCCCGGTCTCTCTGTCCCGTGTTTATATAACCCGGTTCCTGTGGTTAGTCCCTCTGTCCCAGTCTCTCTGTCCCGTGTTTATATAACCCGGTTCCTGGCTTGGTTAGCCTCGCTGTTGTGTAATCCTGATTGTTCCCAGACTCCTGCAGCTTTGGCTGATTGTCTGTGTGGATCTCAGTGTCAGTTCTCAGGGTGAGGGACTTCAGAGTCCTTTAGATCCCAGGTGTCAAACTCAACCACATCTGACCCCACCAGCAGGTCTCATTGAGTCCACAAGGCGGTTTGGGGAAAAGAGGAAAAATTATTTTTAAAAAAAGATGATTTTGCCATATTTACTAGGGGTGTGACTGCATTTTTAGATTAAAACCAAAATACAGAACCATTCTGTCTGATCCAGTACAAAAATCTAAAAAAAGGGGAAAACCAGATCATTTTATAACAGTCTAAGTGTCTTTGGGCTTATTTTTCACACACCTGCCCAGGTGTCTCACTCTGATTGGAGGATTATTAAATGAGGTTTTACTGGTACACCTTTGTTCTGGTTTTATTCATCCTGATGGTCCTGGTCTGACTGATCTGTAGGATGAAACAGTAGAGAGGAAGAGAAAAGGGACTTTAAGTCCTGTTATCACATTTATTCATCTGTTAATCCCATCTCTCCCAGATTATCTAATCTGGATCTTTGACAGCTCTGACACTGACCCTCTTTAATGAACCGGATCAGTTCTCCTGACTGGACTGGTCTGATCCCAAGGATCAACATCCTGAATCAGGTGTCTGCTATTTGGTGGGTTTACCTGCACACTGATGCTGATTGAATGCTGCTCCTGGGGGTGCGACCGTGGTTTGATTGACAGCTGCTCTGATCCCTTAGCCTCACATTTCTAATACAAACACTGTGACTCCTCCCACTCTGTAAACATCTGTGGTGTGACTCCACCCCCTCAGGATACACTGCAGAAAGAAACACAGGTGATTAATGACAGAACAGGTAGACCGGACCAGGTGATTAAAGACAGAACTGGTAGACCATCACAGGTGATTAAAGACAGAACAGGTAGACCGTCACAGGTGATTAAAGACAGAACAGGTAGACCATCACAGGTGATTAAAGACAGAACAGGTAGACCATCACAGGTGATTAAAGACAGAACAGGTAGACCGTCACAGGTGATTAAAGACAGAACAGGTAGACCGTCACAGGTGATTAAAGACAGAACAGGTAGACCGTCACAGATGATTAAAGACAGAACAGGTAGACCGTCACAGGTGATTAAAGACAGAACAGGTAGACCGTCACAGGTGATTAAAGACAGAACAGGTAGACCGTCACAGGTGATTAAAGACAGAACAGGTAGACCGTCACAGGTGATTAAAGACAGAACAGGTAGACCGTACCAGGTGATTAAAGACAGAACAGGTAGACCGTACCAGGTGATTAAAGACAGAACAGGTAGACCGTACCAGGTGATTAAAGACAGAACAGGTAGACCGTACCAGGTGATTAAAGACAGAACAGGTAGACCATCACAGGTGATTTAAGACAGAACAGGTAGACCGGACCAGGTGATTAAAGACAGAACAGGTAGACCATCACAGGTGATTAAAGACAGAACAGGCAGACCATCACAGGTGATTTAAGACAGAACAGGTAGACCGTCACAGGATATTAAAGACAGAACAGGTAGACCATCACAGGTGATTTAAGACAGAACAGGTAGACCATCACAGGTGATTAAAGACAGAACAGGTAGACCATCACAGGTGATTAAAGACAGAACAGGTAGACCATCACAGGTGATTTAAGACAGAACAGGTAGACCATCACAGGTGATTAAAGACAGAACAGGTAGACCGTACCAGGTGATTAAAGACAGAACAGGTAGACCGTACCAGGTGATTAAAGACAGAACAGGTAGACCGTACCAGGTGATTAAAGACAGAACAGGTAGACCATCACAGGTGATTAAAGACAGAACAGGCAGACCATCACAGGTGATTTAAGACAGAACAGGTAGACCGTCACAGGTGATTAAAGACAGAACAGGTAGACCGGACCAGGTGATTTAAGACAGAACAGGTAGACCATCACAGGTGATTAAAGACAGAACAGGTAGACCATCACAGGTGATTAAAGACAGAACAGGTAGACCATCACAGGTGATTTAAGACAGAACAGGTAGACCATCACAGGTGATTAAAGACAGAACAGGTAGACCATCACAGGTGATTTAAGACAGAACAGGTAGACCATCACAGGTGATTAAAGACAGAACAGGCAGACCATCACAGGTGATTTAAGACAGAACAGGTAGACCGGACCAGGTGATTAAAGACAGAACAGGTAGACCGTCACAGGTGATTAAAGACAGAACAGGTAGACCATCACAGGTGATTTAAGACAGAACAGGTAGACCGTCACAGGTGATTAAAGACAGAACAGGTAGACCGTCACAGGGGTGCTAGTAGCAGGAGTAACATACGTTGTCGTTGTTACAGGTGGTTCAGTTTTAAATTTCTTCTTTGAGATTTACAGGATATATAAGTTGTGCTCAGGTGTTTCTTCATTGTTAGAGATGATGAAACAGGAAGTTACAAATGTTCTGACCAATCAGAGGACTTTTCCCATCACAAGAGCATAGGATATCCGATAGAGTGGATCTTTGTTTTTCCTTTTGGCAGTTGAGACAGACCTGGACTGAACTGACCTGGACCAGACTGGTGTAAACACAGCGCTAGAATCCAGTTAACAAGGAAGCAAACCTTCAGGTAAATGCAGGGTTACCTGGGTTTGTTCCTGGCTCCTGATTGGTCTACTGCAGTGCAGCAGAGCAGAGGAGTGTATGCAGCTTCAGTGCTGCTGTCCAATCAGAACCAGGTTTCCAGGTGTGACTCAGACACTCCAGCTGTGCCTGTTCCAGCCTGTTGACTACCACACCCTGCAGACCACAAGGCATGCTGGGAAATCACCAGTGTGTGTGAGTTTCTCTGACACACCCATCAGACTGGTTCAGCCTCTCTGAGTCTCTCCATGTTTACTGAATGGGATGTTTCAGTCTCTCCTGCAGAGGATTATGGGTAGAAACTAGGGATGGGTCCATTCAGATGATTATAGGATTAATCATCATCATCATCATCATCATCATCATCATCATTATCATCAACAGTCAGCACTACTAATTAGCTCTAATCAGCTCTAAATATTTATAAAATTCATAGATGTAAGTCCTCCATATTAGGCTAATTTAACATTAGTGTCTGTTACAGACAGAGGTGTCTCCTGGTCCTCTAAAGTCCTCTTTAACATTAGTGTCTGTTACAGACAGAGGTGTCTCCTGGTCCTCTAAAGTCCTCTTTAACATTAGTGTCTGTTACAGACAGACAGAGGTGTCTCCTGGTCCTCTAAAGTCCTCTTTAACATTAGTGTCTGTTACAGACAGAGGTGTCTCCTGGTCCTCTAAAGTCCTCTTTAACATTAGTGTCTGTTACAGACAGAGGTGTCTCCTGGTCCTCTAAAGTCCTCTTTAACATTAGTGTCTGTTACAGACAGAGGTGTCTCCTGGTCCTCTAAAGTCCTCTTTAACATTAGTGTCTGTTACAGACAGAGGTGTCTCCTGGTCCTCTAAAGTCCTCTTTAACATTAGTGTCTGTTATAGACAGAGGTGTCTCCTGGTCCTCTAAAGTCCTCTTTAACATTAGTGTCTGTTACAGACAGAGGTGTCTCCTGGTCCTCTAAAGTCCTCTTTAACATTAGTGTCTGTTACAGACAGACAGAGGTGTCTCCTGGTCCTCTAAAGTCCTCTTTAACATTAGTGTCTGTTACAGACAGAGGTGTCTCCTGGTCCTCTAAAGTCCTCTTTAACATTAGTGTCTGTTACAGACAGAGGTGTCTCCTGGTCCTCTAAAGTCCTCTTTAACATTAGTGTCTGTTACAGACAGAGGTGTCTCCTGGTCCTCTAAAGTCCTCTTTAACATTAGTGTCTGTTACAGACAGAGGTGTCTCCTGGTCCTCTAAAGTCCTCTTTAACATTAGTGTCTGTTATAGACAGAGGTGTCTCCTGGTCCTCTAAAGTCCTCTTTAACATTAGTGTCTGTTACAGACAGAGGTGTCTCCTGGTCCTCTAAAGTCCTCTTTAACATTAGAGTCTGTTACAGACAGAGGTGTCTCCTGGTCCTCTAAAGTCTTCTTTAACATTAGAGTCTGTTACAGACAGAGGTGTCTCCTGGTCCTCTAAAGTCCTCTTTAACATTAGTGTCTGTTACAGACAGAGGTGTCTCCTGGTCCTCTAAAGTCTTCTTTAACATTAGAGTCTGTTACAGACAGAGGTGTCTCCTGGTCCTCTAAAGTCCTCTTTAACATTAGTGTCTGTTACAGACAGAGGTGTCTCCTGGTCCTCTAAAGTCCTCTTTAACATTAGTGTCTGTTACAGACAGACAGAGGTGTCTCCTGGTCCTCTAAAGTCCTCTTTAACATTAGAGTCTGTTACAGACAGACAGAGGTGTCTCCTGGACCTCTAAAGTCCTCTTTAACATTAGAGTCTGTTACAGACAGAGGTGTCTCCTGGTCCTCTAAAGTCCTCTTTAACATTAGAGTCTGTTACAGACAGAGGTGTCTCCTGGTCCTCTAAAGTCCTCTTTAACATTAGTGTCTGTTACAGACAGAGGTGTCTCCTGGTCCTCTAAAGTCCTCTTTAACATTAGTGTCTGTTATAGACAGAGGTGTCTCCTGGTCCTCTAAAGTCCTCTTTAACATTAGTGTCTGTTACAGACAGAGGTGTCTCCTGGTCCTCTAAAGTCCTCTTTAACATTAGTGTCTGTTACAGACAGAGGTGTCTCCTGGTCCTCTAAAGTCCTCTTTAACATTAGTGTCTGTTACAGACAGAGGTGTCTCCTGGTCCTCTAAAGTCCTCTTTAACATTAGAGTCTGTTACAGACAGAGGTGTCTCCTGGTCCTCTAAAGTCCTCTTTAACATTAGTGTCTGTTACAGACAGAGGTGTCTCCTGGTCCTCTAAAGTCCTCTTTAACATTAGAGTCTGTTACAGACAGAGGTGTCTCCTGGTCCTCTAAAGTCCTCTTTAACATTAGTGTCTGTTACAGACAGAGGTGTCTCCTGGTCCTCTAAAGTCCTCTTTAACATTAGTGTCTGTTACAGACAGAGGTGTCTCCTGGTCCTCTAAAGTCTTCTTTAACATTAGTGTCTGTTACAGACAGAGGTGTCTCCTGGTCCTCTAAAGTCCTCTTTAACATTAGAGTCTGTTACAGACAGAGGTGTCTCCTGGTCCTCTAAAGTCCTCTTTAACATTAGAGTCTGTTACAGACAGAGGTGTCTCCTGGTCCTCTAAAGTCCTCTTTAACATTAGTGTCTGTTACAGACAGAGGTGTCTCCTGGTCCTCTAAAGTCCTCTTTAACATTAGTGTCTGTTACAGACAGAGGTGTCTCCTGGTCCTCTAAAGTCCTCTTTAACATTAGAGTCTGTTACAGACAGAGGTGTCTCCTGGTCCTCTAAAGTCCTCTTTAACATTAGTGTCTGTTACAGACAGAGGTGTCTCCTGGTCCTCTAAAGTCCTCTTTAACATTAGTGTCTGTTACAGACAGAGGTGTCTCCTGGTCCTCTAAAGTCCTCTTTAACATTAGAGTCTGTTACAGACAGAGGTGTCTCCTGGTCCTCTAAAGTCCTCTTTAACATTAGTGTCTGTTACAGACAGAGGTGTCTCCTGGTCCTCTAAAGTCTTCTTTAACATTAGTGTCTGTTACAGACAGAGGTGTCTCCTGGTCCTCTAAAGTCCTCTTTAACATTAGAGTCTGTTACAGACAGAGGTGTCTCCTGGTCCTCTAAAGTCCTCTTTAACATTAGTGTCTGTTACAGACAGAGGTGTCTCCTGGTCCTCTAAAGTCCTCTTTAACATTAGAGTCTGTTACAGACAGAGGTGTCTCCTGGTCCTCTAAAGTCCTCTTTAACATTAGTGTCTGTTACAGACAGACAGAGGTGTCTCCTGGTCCTCTAAAGTCCTCTTTAACATTAGTGTCTGTTACAGACAGAGGTGTCTCCTGGTCCTCTAAAGTCCTCTTTAACATTAGAGTCTGTTACAGACAGAGGTGTCTCCTGGTCCTCTAAAGTCTTCTTTAACATTAGTGTCTGTTACAGACAGAGGTGTCTCCTGGTCCTCTAAAGTCCTCTTTAACATTAGAGTCTGTTACAGACAGAGGTGTCTCCTGGTCCTCTAAAGTCCTCTTTAACATTAGAGTCTGTTACAGACAGAGGTGTCTCCTGGTCCTCTAAAGTCCTCTTTAACATTAGAGTCTGTTACAGACAGAGGTGTCTCCTGGTCCTCTAAAGTCCTCTTTAACATTAGAGTCTGTTACAGACAGAGGTGTCTCCTGGTCCTCTAAAGTCCTCTTTAACATTAGTGTCTGTTATAGACAGAGGTGTCTCCTGGTCCTCTAAAGTCCTCTTTAACATTAGAGTCTGTTACAGACAGAGGTGTCTCCTGGTCCTCTAAAGTCCTCTTTAACATTAGTGTCTGTTACAGACGGACAGAGGTGTCTCCTGGTCCTCTAAAGTCCTCTTTAACATTAGTGTCTGTTACAGACAGAGGTGTCTCCTGGTCCTCTAAAGTCCTCTTTAACATTAGTGTCTGTTACAGACAGACAGAGGTGTCTCCTGGTCCTCTAAAGTCCTCTTTAACATTAGTGTCTGTTACAGACAGACAGAGGTGTCTCCTGGTCCTCTAAAGTCCTCTTTAACATTAGTGTCTGTTACAGACAGAGGTGTCTCCTGGTCCTCTAAAGTCCTCTTTAACATTAGAGTCTGTTACAGACAGAGGTGTCTCCTGGTCCTCTAAAGTCCTCTTTAACATTAGAGTCTGTTACAGACAGAGGTGTCTCCTGGTCCTCTAAAGTCTTCTTTAACATTAGAGTCTGTTACAGACAGAGGTGTCTCCTGGTCCTCTAAAGTCCTCTTTAACATTAGAGTCTGTTACAGACAGAGGTGTCTCCTGGTCCTCTAAAGTCCTCTTTAACATTAGAGTCTGTTACAGACAGAGGTGTCTCCTGGTCCTCTAAAGTCCTCTTTAACATTAGAGTCTGTTACAGACAGAGGTGTCTCCTGGTCCTCTAAAGTCCTCTTTAACATTAGTGTCTGTTACAGACAGAGGTGTCTCCTGGTCCTCTAAAGTCCTCTTTAACATTAGTGTCTGTTACAGACAGAGGTGTCTCCTGGTCCTCTAAAGTCCTCTTTAACATTAGTGTCTGTTACAGACAGAGGTGTCTCCTGGTCCTCTAAAGTCCTCTTTAACATTAGTGTCTGTTACAGACAGAGGTGTCTCCTGGTCCTCTAAAGTCCTCTTTAACATTAGTGTCTGTTACAGACAGAGGTGTCTCCTGGTCCTCTAAAGTCCTCTTTAACATTAGTGTCTGTTACAGACAGAGGTGTCTCCTGGTCCTCTAAAGTCCTCTTTAACATTAGTGTCTGTTACAGACAGAGGTGTCTCCTGGTCCTCTAAAGTCCTCTTTAACATTAGAGTCTGTTACAGACAGAGGTGTCTCCTGGTCCTCTAAAGTCCTCTTTAACATTAGAGTCTGTTACAGACAGAGGTGTCTCCTGGTCCTCTAAAGTCCTCTTTAACATTAGAGTCTGTTACAGACAGAGGTGTCTCCTGGTCCTCTAAAGTCCTCTTTAACATTAGAGTCTGTTACAGACAGAGGTGTCTCCTGGTCCTCTAAAGTCCTCTTTAACATTAGAGTCTGTTACAGACAGAGGTGTCTCCTGGTCCTCTAAAGTCCTCTTTAACATTAGAGTCTGTTACAGACAGAGGTGTCTCCTGGTCCTCTAAAGTCCTCTTTAACATTAGAGTCTGTTACAGACAGAGGTGTCTCCTGGTCCTCTAAAGTCCTCTTTAACATTAGTGTCTGTTATAGACAGAGGTGTCTCCTGGTCCTCTAAAGTCCTCTTTAACATTAGAGTCTGTTACAGACAGAGGTGTCTCCTGGTCCTCTAAAGTCCTCTTTAACATTAGTGTCTGTTACAGACAGAGGTGTCTCCTGGTCCTCTAAAGTCCTCTTTAACATTAGTGTCTGTTACAGACAGAGGTGTCTCCTGGTCCTCTAAAGTCCTCTTTAACATTAGTGTCTGTTACAGACAGAGGTGTCTCCTGGTCCTCTAAAGTCCTCTTTAACATTAGTGTCTGTTACAGACAGAGGTGTCTCCTGGTCCTCTAAAGTCCTCTTTAACATTAGTGTCTGTTACAGACGGACAGAGGTGTCTCCTGGTCCTCTAAAGTCCTCTTTAACATTAGTGTCTGTTACAGACAGAGGTGTCTCCTGGTCCTCTAAAGTCCTCTTTAACATTAGTGTCTGTTACAGACAGACAGAGTTGTCTCCTGGTCCTCTAAAGTCCTCTTTAACATTAGTGTCTGTTACAGACAGACAGAGGTGTCTCCTGGTCCTCTAAAGTCCTCTTTAACATTAGTGTCTGTTACAGACAGAGGTGTCTCCTGGTCCTCTAAAGTCCTCTTTAACATTAGAGTCTGTTACAGACAGAGGTGTCTCCTGGTCCTCTAAAGTCCTCTTTAACATTAGAGTCTGTTACAGACAGAGGTGTCTCCTGGTCCTCTAAAGTCTTCTTTAACATTAGAGTCTGTTACAGACAGAGGTGTCTCCTGGTCCTCTAAAGTCCTCTTTAACATTAGAGTCTGTTACAGACAGAGGTGTCTCCTGGTCCTCTAAAGTCCTCTTTAACATTAGAGTCTGTTACAGACAGAGGTGTCTCCTGGTCCTCTAAAGTCCTCTTTAACATTAGAGTCTGTTACAGACAGAGGTGTCTCCTGGTCCTCTAAAGTCCTCTTTAACATTAGAGTCTGTTACAGACAGAGGTGTCTCCTGGTCCTCTAAAGTCCTCTTTAACATTAGTGTCTGTTACAGACAGAGGTGTCTCCTGGTCCTCTAAAGTCCTCTTTAACATTAGTGTCTGTTACAGACAGAGGTGTCTCCTGGTCCTCTAAAGTCCTCTTTAACATTAGTGTCTGTTATAGACAGAGGTGTCTCCTGGTCCTCTAAAGTCCTCTTTAACATTAGTGTCTGTTACAGACAGAGGTGTCTCCTGGTCCTCTAAAGTCCTCTTTAACATTAGTGTCTGTTACAGACAGAGGTGTCTCCTGGTCCTCTAAAGTCCTCTTTAACATTAGTGTCTGTTACAGACAGAGGTGTCTCCTGGTCCTCTAAAGTCCTCTTTAACATTAGTGTCTGTTACAGACAGAGGTGTCTCCTGGTCCTCTAAAGTCCTCTTTAACATTAGTGTCTGTTACAGACAGAGGTGTCTCCTGGTCCTCTAAAGTCCTCTTTAACATTAGTGTCTGTTACAGACAGAGGTGTCTCCTGGTCCTCTAAAGTCCTCTTTAACATTAGTGTCTGTTACAGACAGAGGTGTCTCCTGGTCCTCTAAAGTCCTCTTTAACATTAGTGTCTGTTACAGACAGAGGTGTCTCCTGGTCCTCTAAAGTCCTCTTTAACATTAGAGTCTGTTACAGACAGAGGTGTCTCCTGGTCCTCTAAAGTCCTCTTTAACATTAGTGTCTGTTACAGACAGAGGTGTCTCCTGGTCCTCTAAAGTCCTCTTTAACATTAGTGTCTGTTACAGACAGAGGTGTCTCCTGGTCCTCTAAAGTCCTCTTTAACATTAGTGTCTGTTACAGACAGAGGTGTCTCCTGGTCCTCTAAAGTCCTCTTTAACATTAGAGTCTGTTACAGACAGAGGTGTCTCCTGGTCCTCTAAAGTCCTCTTTAACATTAGAGTCTGTTACAGACAGAGGTGTCTCCTGGTCCTCTAAAGTCCTCTTTAACATTAGAGTCTGTTACAGACAGAGGTGTCTCCTGGTCCTCTAAAGTCCTCTTTAACATTAGAGTCTGTTACAGACAGAGGTGTCTCCTGGTCCTCTAAAGTCCTCTTTAACATTAGAGTCTGTTACAGACAGAGGTGTCTCCTGGTCCTCTAAAGTCCTCTTTAACATTAGAGTCTGTTACAGACAGAGGTGTCTCCTGGTCCTCTAAAGTCCTCTTTAACATTAGTGTCTGTTACAGACAGAGGTGTCTCCTGGTCCTCTAAAGTCCTCTTTAACATTAGTGTCTGTTACAGACAGAGGTGTCTCCTGGTCCTCTAAAGTCCTCTTTAACATTAGTGTCTGTTACAGACAGAGGTGTCTCCTGGTCCTCTAAAGTCCTCTTTAACATTAGTGTCTGTTACAGACAGAGGTGTCTCCTGGTCCTCTAAAGTCCTCTTTAACATTAGTGTCTGTTACAGACAGAGGTGTCTCCTGGTCCTCTAAAGTCCTCTTTAACATTAGAGTCTGTTACAGACAGAGGTGTCTCCTGGTCCTCTAAAGTCCTCTTTAACATTAGAGTCTGTTACAGACAGAGGTGTCTCCTGGTCCTCTAAAGTCCTCTTTAACATTAGAGTCTGTTACAGACAGAGGTGTCTCCTGGTCCTCTAAAGTCCTCTTTAACATTAGAGTCTGTTACAGACAGAGGTGTCTCCTGGTCCTCTAAAGTCCTCTTTAACATTAGAGTCTGTTACAGACAGAGGTGTCTCCTGGTCCTCTAAAGTCCTCTTTAACATTAGAGTCTGTTACAGACAGAGGTGTCTCCTGGTCCTCTAAAGTCCTCTTTAACATTAGAGTCTGTTACAGACAGAGGTGTCTCCTGGTCCTCTAAAGTCCTCTTTAACATTAGTGTCTGTTACAGACAGAGGTGTCTCCTGGTCCTCTAAAGTCCTCTTTAACATTAGTGTCTGTTACAGACAGAGGTGTCTCCTGGTCCTCTAAAGTCCTCTTTAACATTAGTGTCTGTTACAGACAGAGGTGTCTCCTGGTCCTCTAAAGTCCTCTTTAACATTAGTGTCTGTTACAGACAGAGGTGTCTCCTGGTCCTCTAAAGTCCTCTTTAACATTAGTGTCTGTTACAGACAGAGGTGTCTCCTGGTCCTCTAAAGTCCTCTTTAACATTAGTGTCTGTTACAGACAGAGGTGTCTCCTGGTCCTCTAAAGTCCTCTTTAACATTAGTGTCTGTTACAGACAGAGGTGTCTCCTGGTCCTCTAAAGTCCTCTTTAACATTAGTGTCTGTTACAGACAGAGGTGTCTCCTGGTCCTCTAAAGTCCTCTTTAACATTAGTGTCTGTTACAGACAGAGGTGTCTCCTGGTCCTCTAAAGTCCTCTTTAACATTAGTGTCTGTTACAGACAGAGGTGTCTCCTGGTCCTCTAAAGTCCTCTTTAACATTAGTGTCTGTTACAGACAGAGGTGTCTCCTGGTCCTCTAAAGTCCTCTTTAACATTAGTGTCTGTTACAGACAGACAGAGGTGTCTCCTGGTCCTCTAAAGTCCTCTTTAACATTAGAGTCTGTTACAGACAGAGGTGTCTCCTGGTCCTCTAAAGTCCTCTTTAACATTAGAGTCTGTTACAGACAGACAGAGGTGTCTCCTGGTCCTCTAAAGTCCTCTTTAACATTAGTGTCTGTTACAGACAGAGGTGTCTCCTGGTCCTCTAAAGTCCTCTTTAACATTAGAGTCTGTTACAGACAGAGGTGTCTCCTGGTCCTCTAAAGTCCTCTTTAACATTAGTGTCTGTTACAGACAGAGGTGTCTCCTGGTCCTCTAAAGTCCTCTTTAACATTAGTGTCTGTTACAGACAGAGGTGTCTCCTGGTCCTCTAAAGTCCTCTTTAACATTAGTGTCTGTTACAGACAGAGGTGTCTCCTGGTCCTCTAAAGTCCTCTTTAACATTAGTGTCTGTTACAGACAGAGGTGTCTCCTGGTCCTCTAAAGTCCTCTTTAACATTAGAGTCTGTTACAGACAGAGGTGTCTCCTGGTCCTCTAAAGTCCTCTTTAACATTAGTGTCTGTTACAGACAGAGGTGTCTCCTGGTCCTCTAAAGTCCTCTTTAACATTAGTGTCTGTTACAGACAGAGGTGTCTCCTGGTCCTCTAAAGTCCTCTTTAACATTAGTGTCTGTTACAGACAGAGGTGTCTCCTGGTCCTCTAAAGTCCTCTTTAACATTAGTGTCTGTTACAGACAGAGGTGTCTCCTGGTCCTCTAAAGTCCTCTTTAACATTAGTGTCTGTTACAGACAGAGGTGTCTCCTGGTCCTCTAAAGTCCTCTTTAACATTAGTGTCTGTTACAGACAGAGGTGTCTCCTGGTCCTCTAAAGTCCTCTTTAACATTAGAGTCTGTTACAGACAGAGGTGTCTCCTGGTCCTCTAAAGTCCTCTTTAACATTAGAGTCTGTTACAGACAGAGGTGTCTCCTGGTCCTCTAAAGTCCTCTTTAACATTAGTGTCTGTTACAGACAGAGGTGTCTCCTGGTCCTCTAAAGTCCTCTTTAACATTAGTGTCTGTTACAGACAGAGGTGTCTCCTGGTCCTCTAAAGTCCTCTTTAACATTAGTGTCTGTTACAGACAGAGGTGTCTCCTGGTCCTCTAAAGTCCTCTTTAACATTAGTGTCTGTTACAGACAGAGGTGTCTCCTGGTCCTCTAAAGTCCTCTTTAACATTAGAGTCTGTTACAGACAGAGGTGTCTCCTGGTCCTCTAAAGTCCTCTTTAACATTAGTGTCTGTTACAGACAGAGGTGTCTCCTGGTCCTCTAAAGTCCTCTTTAACATTAGTGTCTGTTACAGACAGAGGTGTCTCCTGGTCCTCTAAAGTCCTCTTTAACATTAGTGTCTGTTACAGACAGAGGTGTCTCCTGGTCCTCTAAAGTCCTCTTTAACATTAGAGTCTGTTACAGACAGAGGTGTCTCCTGGTCCTCTAAAGTCCTCTTTAACATTAGTGTCTGTTACAGACAGAGGTGTCTCCTGGTCCTCTAAAGTCCTCTTTAACATTAGTGTCTGTTACAGACAGAGGTGTCTCCTGGTCCTCTAAAGTCCTCTTTAACATTAGAGTCTGTTACAGACAGAGGTGTCTCCTGGTCCTCTAAAGTCCTCTTTAACATTAGTGTCTGTTACAGACAGAGGTGTCTCCTGGTCCTCTAAAGTCCTCTTTAACATTAGAGTCTGTTACAGACAGAGGTGTCTCCTGGTCCTCTAAAGTCCTCTTTAACAGCTAAATGCTGGGAGTTGAACAGAGTCTGATTGGTGTGTTTTGCTGGTTAATGCATCCTTGACATTGTATGAATTGTACTTCCTGTATTTATTGCTGATCCTTGGATCTGTCGGCGCTGGCGTGAGTGCGGTTGCTTATTTGCTGCAGTGAATGTTTTGGATTAGTTTGTTTTTGTGCCCTGATTGTTCAGATCGTTTCAATAAGGCAGGGTAAACTGAACTGGAGAGCCCTTCAGGGATTAACAACGTCGTCTGAATCTGAATTTAACATTAGAGTCCTTTTCTGAGGCCACGGCCGGGGGGGTGTGGCCTGTCTCAGGTGTTCCGTCTCCAGGTGAGTTAACCAAAGCTACGTCTACAGCAGTTAGCCGTGCTAGCCAGCTACCCTAGTCTGCAGTCAGTGCTTGGTCTGTAGACTGATGCTAACAGCTAGCCTAGCTCGGTGCAAACAAGACTCAGTAGCTCTGACAGCTAACGTCAGTTAGCATTTAGCATCGTTCCTGTTCCAGTCTGTGATACTGATCTGATCAGGCAGTGAAAATATCCTGATTAAAACATTTTATACACGCATATCTGTTAGCCACAGAGCTAACTAGCATGCTAATAGCTGCTGCCTTCAAAGACCGTTGTGCAGCATGCTAACAGAGTAGCATCATTAGCTGTCAGAGGTTGAACGTAGAGATCAGCCGTCCTTTAAAGAGTCATTGAACTGTAGATATTATTATTATCAGACGGTTTTTAACTCTTTAGACTCTCCCTGTCACTGACCCGGGCTCTGTTAGCTCTCTCTGTTAGCCTCTGATGCTAACAGGTAGGCCAGGGTCAGACTCACCTGAAGGAGGAAACTCTTCGACTCTGACTCCGGACAGACTCCGAGCCCCGATCAGATCCGGTCCCTCCTCCGCTTCTACCGTCAGTCATTGATCAGCGAACCTCTCCGTGTGTCGGTTCCACCGGTAACCGAGGATTTACCGGTGTTTTCAACCGTAAAACGGCCCCGCTGCACGGAGCTAACTACTGAGCACACAGCGATCTGACGTCCAGCTGAAGCAGTGCGTCATGACGTAAGAGCTGCCAAAGATCGTCTATAATGTGAAACGATAACAGTCAATCCCAAAAGTGTGACACTTTTCTTTACAATGATTAAAGTGTTTCCTATTTTATACAGTTGTGTTATGGCATGTACTCCCTCCTGTTTTTGTTTATTTTAAAGATGATGACTTCATTTTGTGTTTGACCCACACAGAGGTGGGAAAAGTACAACACTATTGTACTCTAGATTAAGTTAAATTTCTCTGCTTAGAACTGACTGAAGTAGGAGTAAAAGTTCTGATTTTTTAAATGCATTCAAAATAGTAGAATTATACTAAAAACCCCACTTAGTTACAGTAATCTGAGGAAATGTAACCCTCCACTTCTGGATCAACATATGTTCAATAAAGTTTTGATTGAAAGTTTTAAAAAGACCACGGTT